>NC_092415.1:118321725-118589225 GCF_040894005.1 Engystomops pustulosus | reverse complement strand
CATATTGCTGCCACCTGTGGACTCCTGCTGCTGCTTCTTCTGTCGCCACCTCCACACTCTTATCATTGTGCCACTTTGTGGCCTCCTGTTGCTGCTGCTGCTGCTGATGCCACCTCCACACTATATAATTGTGCCACTCTGTGGCTTTCCCTGTTACTGCCACCATGTTGCTGCCACCTGTGGGATCCTGCTGCTGCTTCTGCTGCCGCCACCTCAACACTCTTATCATTGTGCCAATTTCTGGCCTACCATGTTTCTGCCACCTCCATAATTTGTCATTGTGCCACTCTGCAGCCTACTCATGCTGCTGCCAACTGACCGCTGTCTCCCTGGAACACCCTGTGATTTCCATAATTTCCATCACTCTATGACGTTACCACTATGTTTGGTTTTCCCCTTCATTTCATTTGTCAGAAGGATGAAAAGCTTCAGGATTGATAGCCAAAAGCAGGAGTGGATACAGAACACAGAGGACATGCAAGTATTCCATTTGCTGCTCATCTCTATTCTGGATCAATGCCTGTTTGTTTTTGGCTTTAGTAATACTGATGGATTATTGACCGATTGAAAGAGGACACTGACGCGTGAAAAGAAGGGCAAAATGGTCAGTGACGTCAATGCAAAATTACTGCCAACATCCTCTGCACTCTTTGTGGGGCTTTCCACATGTATCCGCGTTTAACAGAACAGGTTCTGTCGTAATCTATGGAATCATCTGATGTCAGTGTAAAAAGAGTGCACTCTTTGATGTTATAGTGGGATCTTGGCCCTCAGCTCGGTCCTTTCGAGCTGGCACAGACGTTACCTTGTCAGGCTGCGTTCCCGCTTCGCTTATTTGGGGAAGTTGGCCTATGTAAGTGCACATGGAAGTGAAGAGTGAAGCGATTCTAAGAGCCGCGGCCGTCATGTGCGTTTCATACTAAAACACAGCATTGTTTGAAGACCAAACCACGCTCCCTATCCATATTTAAGCATGGCACAACATTCTACAACACCCTACAGGCTCTCTGCAGCCAGGAAATGCCTGTTTTTTAAAGTGATTCATTTTGATTCGATTTGGGTCGAATCAAATTTTTTCAAAAAATTCGGCGAATAGGGACGAAACGAATTTTAACAAATTCACCCATCTCTAGGAATAACTAATAAACAAAGGATCAACTTACATTAAATAAGCTGTTGCCGAAAGCTACATCCTGTTCTAGCGCCTGAAGTTCAACCACTCTCTTTGCTGAAGTCACTACGATGAGGAATAAGGTTTTAATGGATATTAACTTACGACTTGCGTACTGCATGGTTCAAACGGAGGGCCCTTCAACATTTGAAGGACTAGGGTCAAGTCCCATGATGGATCAGTATCTCAACAGGTATCTCAATTAATGGCTTAAGGGTCCTGATTAGAGATGAGCGAACATGCTCGTCCGAGCTTGATGCTCGGTCGAGCATTAGGGTACTCGAAACTGCTCGTTGCTCGGACGAATACTTTGCCCGCTCGAGAAAATGGCAGCTCCCGCCGTTTTGCTTTTTGGCGGCCAGAAACAGAGCCAATCACAAGCCAGGAGACTCTGCACTCCACCCAGCATGACGTGGTACCCTTACACGTCGATAGCAGTGGTTGGCTGGCCAGATCAGGTGACCCTGGGATAGACTAGCCGCTGGCCGCGCTGCTCGGATCATTCTGTCTCTGGATGCCGCTAGGGAGAGAGCTGCTGCTGGTCAGGGAAAGCGTTAGGGTGTTCTATTAGCTTACTGTTAGGCAGGAGTGATTCTCAAAGAACCCAACAGCCCTTCTTAGGGCTACAATAACGTTCTACTTTTTTTATTTTAATTTGCATCTTTTACCATTTTGTGAGGAATTAGCAGGGGGACTTGCTACCGTTGTGTTTAGCTCTTAGTGGCACACATATCCATAGCAAAGACCGAAGTGGGAAAATTCAGTAGGGGTTGGATTTCTATTAGGCAATAACTCAGTGTCATCTCATCTGGCATAGTAGTGTGCTTCCTTTGATACTTGGCTAGAAAATAGCCATAGGAGAATACAAATAGCTTCTTGAAGCCTACAGTAGCGTTCTATATATTTGATTTCTGGTTGATCTGCTGGTGGCTGTAGTTTCTGCAGTGCATGTACTTGCCAATTCTGAGCAATTTGTAGTGAGACTTGCGACCGCTGTGTTCTGCGCTTAGTGGCGCACATATCCATAGCAAAGGCTGAAGTGGGAAAATTCAGTAGGGGTTGGATTTCTATTAGGCAATAACTCAGTGTCATCTCATCTGGCATAGTAGTGTGCTTCCTTTGATACTTGGCTAGAAAATAGCCATAGGAGAATACAAATAGCTTCTTGAAGCCTACAGTAGCGTTCTATATATTTGATTTCTGGTTGATCTGCTGGTGGCTGTAGTTTCTGCAGTGCATGTACTTGCCAATTCTGAGCAATTTGTAGTGAGACTTGCGACCGCTGTGTTCTGCGCTTAGTGGCGCACATATCCATAGCAAAGGCTGAAGTGGGAAAATTCAGTAGGGGTTGGATTTCTATTAGGCAATAACTCAGTGTCATCTCATCTGGCATAGTAGTGTGCTTCCTTTGATACTTGGCTAGAAAATAGCCATAGGAGAATACAAATAGCTTCTTGAAGCCTACAGTAGTGTTCTATATATTTGATTTCTGGTTGATCTGCTGGTGGCTGTAGTTTCTGCAGTGCATGTACTTGCCAATTCTGAGCAATTTGTAGTGAGACTTGCGACCGCTGTGTTCTGCGCTTAGTGGCGCACATATCCATAGCAAAGGCTGAAGTGGCAAAATTCAGTAGGGGTTGGATTTCTATTAGGCAATAACTCAGTGTCATCTCATCTGGCATAGTAGTGTGCTTCCTTTGATACTTGGCTAGAAAATAGCCATAGGAGAATACAAATAGCTTCTTGAAGCCTACAGTAGCGTTCTATATATTTGATTTCTGGTTGATCTGCTGGTGGCTGTAGTTTCTGCAGTGCATGTACTTGCCAATTCTGAGCAATTTGTAGTGAGACTTGCGACCGCTGTGTTCTGCGCTTAGTGGCGCACATATCCATAGCAAAGGCTGAAGTGGCAAAATTCAGTAGGGGTTGGATTTCTATTAGGCAATAACTCAGTGTCATCTCATCTGGCATAGTAGTGTGCTTCCTTTGATACTTGGCTAGAAAATAGCCATAGGAGAATACAAATAGCTTCTTGAAGCCTACAGTAGCGTTCTATATATTTGATTTCTGGTTGATCTGCTGGTGGCTGTAGTTTCTGCAGTGCATGTACTTGCCAATTCTGAGCAATTTGTAGTGAGACTTGCGACCGCTGTGTTCTGCGCTTAGTGGCGCACATATCCATAGCAAAGGCTGAAGTGGCAAAATTCAGTAGGGGTTGGATTTCTATTAGGCAATAACTCAGTGTCATCTCATCTGGCATAGTAGTGTGCTTCCTTTGATACTTGGCTAGAAAATAGCCATAGGAGAATACAAATAGCTTCTTGAAGCCTACAGTAGCGTTCTATATATTTGATTTCTGGTTGATCTGCTGGTGGCTGTAGTTTCTGCAGTGCATGTACTTGCCAATTCTGAGCAATTTGTAGTGAGACTTGCGACCGCTGTGTTCTGCGCTTAGTGGCGCACATATCCATAGCAAAGGCTGAAGTGGCAAAATTCAGTAGGGGTTGGATTTCTATTAGGCAATAACTCAGTGTCATCTCATCTGGCATAGTAGTGTGCTTCCTTTGATACTTGGCTAGAAAATAGCCATAGGAGAATACAAATAGCTTCTTGAAGCCTACAGTAGCGTTCTATATATTTGATTTCTGGTTGATCTGCTGGTGGCTGTAGTTTCTGCAGTGCATGTACTTGCCAATTCTGAGCAATTTGTAGTGAGACTTGCGACCGCTGTGTTCTGCGCTTAGTGGCGCACATATCCATAGCAAAGGCTGAAGTGGCAAAATTCAGTAGGGGTTGGATTTCTATTAGGCAATAACTCAGTGTCATCTCATCTGGCATAGTAGTGTGCTTCCTTTGATACTTGGCTAGAAAATAGCCATAGGAGAATACAAATAGCTTCTTGAAGCCTACAGTAGCGTTCTATATATTTGATTTCTGGTTGATCTGCTGGTGGCTGTAGTTTCTGCAGTGCATGTACTTGCCAATTCTGAGCAATTTGTAGTGAGACTTGCGACCGCTGTGTTCTGCGCTTAGTGGCGCACATATCCATAGCAAAGGCTGAAGTGGCAAAATTCAGTAGGGGTTGGATTTCTATTAGGCAATAACTCAGTGTCATCTCATCTGGCATAGTAGTGTGCTTCCTTTGATACTTGGCTAGAAAATAGCCATAGGAGAATACAAATAGCTTCTTGAAGCCTACAGTAGCGTTCTATATATTTGATTTCTGGTTGATCTGCTGGTGGCTGTAGTTTCTGCAGTGCATGTACTTGCCAATTCTGAGCAATTTGTAGTGAGACTTGCGACCGCTGTGTTCTGCGCTTAGTGGCGCACATATCCATAGCAAAGGCTGAAGTGGCAAAATTCAGTAGGGGTTGGATTTCTATTAGGCAATAACTCAGTGTCATCTCATCTGGCATAGTAGTGTGCTTCCTTTGATACTTGGCTAGAAAATAGCCATAGGAGAATACAAATAGCTTCTTGAAGCCTACAGTAGCGTTCTATATATTTGATTTCTGGTTGATCTGCTGGTGGCTGTAGTTTCTGCAGTGCATGTACTTGCCAATTCTGAGCAATTTGTAGTGAGACTTGCGACCGCTGTGTTCTGCGCTTAGTGGCGCACATATCCATAGCAAAGGCTGAAGTGGCAAAATTCAGTAGGGGTTGGATTTCTATTAGGCAATAACTCAGTGTCATCTCATCTGGCATAGTAGTGTGCTTCCTTTGATACTTGGCTAGAAAATAGCCATAGCAATAGGATAGGATTGTTTGGTTCTAAAAACTCAAAAAAAAACAAAAAACACAAAAAAAAACAAAAAACACAAAAAAAACACACAAAAAAAAAAAAAAAAAGTAAAAAAAAAAAAAAAGTTATAACTCTCATTTTAAAAATGTTTAACCCCAGGGCTAGGGGTAGAGGACGAGGGCGGGGACGTGGGCGTCCAACTACTGCAGGGGTCAGAGGCCGTGGTCCTGGGCGGGGTGAGACACCACCTGCTGATGAGGGAGCAGGGGAACGCCGCAGAGCTACACTCCCTAGGTTCATGTCTGAAGTTACTGGGACTCGTGGTAGAGCACTGTTGAGGCCAGAACAGTGCGAACAGGTGATGTCGTGGATTGCTGACAATGCTTCGAGCAATTTGTCCACCACCAGTCAGTCTTCCACGCAGTCCACCCATGTCACCGAAATCCCCACTCCTCCAGCTCCTGCACCTCAGCCTCCTCCCCCCCAGTCTGCCCCCTCCCAGGAAAATTTGCCATTTGAACCGGCATACTCTGAGGAACTGTTTTCTGGACCCTTCCCACAGTCACAAACCACTTGTCCGGTTGCTGCTGAGCAATTTTCCGATGCCCAGGTTTTCCACCAGTCACAGTCTGTGGGTGATGATGACCTTCTTGACGTAGTGGAAGTGTGTAAAGAGGTGTCCGACGATGAGGAGACACGGTTGTCAGACAGTGGGGAAGTTGTTGTAAGGGCAGGAAGTCCGAGGGGGGAGCAGACTGAGGGATCGGAGGATGATGAGGTGACAGACCGAAGCTGGGTTGAGAGGCCGGGTGAACACAGTGCTTCTGAGACGGAGGAGAGTCCTCGACCTGAACAGGTTGGAAGAGGCAGTGGTGGGGCCAGACGGAGAGGCAGGGCCAGAGCTGGTGCATCAGCGCCACTGTCAACTAGTGAAGCTCCCGTGGTGAGGGCTCTTGCGGCGAGGGCTAGATCTTCAGAAGTGTGGAGGTTCTTTAAGGAAACACCGGATGACCGACGGACTGTGGTGTGCAACATTTGCCAAACCAGGCTCAGCAGGGGTTCCACCACTACTAGCTTAACTACCACCAGTATGCGCAGGCATATGAATGCTAAGCACCCCACTCAGTGGCAACAAGCCCGTTCACCTCCGGCCGTGCACACCACTGCTCCTTCCCCTGTGTCAGCTGCTAGTCAGCCCCCTGCCCAGGACCCTGGCCCAAAAACCCCATCGTCGCCTCCACGATCCTCCACAGCATCCACCAGCGTTCAGCTCTCCATACCCCAGACGCTGGAGCGGAAACGCAAATATAGTGCAACCCACCCGCACGCCCAAGCCCTTAATGTGCACATCTCCAGATTGCTTAGCCTGGAGATGCTGCCCTATAGGCTAGTAGAGACCGAGGCCTTTCGCAACCTCATGGCGGCGGCCGCCCCTCGGTATTCGGTCCCCAGCCGCCACTACTTTTCCCGATGTGCCGTCCCAGCCCTGCACCAGCACGTGTCAGACAACATCATCCGTGCCCTGACCAACGCCGTTTCTGACAAGGTCCACCTGACCACGGACACGTGGACGAGTGCTGCCGGGCAGGGCCACTATATATCGCTGACGGCACATTGGGTTAACTTGGTGGAGGCTGGGACCGAGACTGACCCTGGGGCTGCTCATATACTGCCGACGCCGAGGATTGCGGGGCCTACCTCGGTCCAGGTGTTTCAGGCCTACTATGCCTCCTCCTCCTCCCACCCCTCCTCCACCTCCTCCTCCGAACTACCATCCGTGGGCACGGCGCCATCAGTCGGTAGCTCTAGGCACAGCAGCAGTGCCGTCGCTAAGCGACAGCAGGCGGTGCTCAAACTGCTGAGCCTAGGCGACAAAAGGCACACCGCCCAAGAGCTATTACAGGGCATCACGGCGCAGACTGATCTGTGGCTGGCACCGCTGAACCTCAAGCCGGGAATGGTTGTGTGTGACAACGGCCGTAACCTGGTGGCGGCTCTGCAACTCGGCAGACTGACACATGTGCCATGCCTGGCCCATGTGTTAAATCTGATAGTGCAGCGTTTCCTCAAGACATACCCCAATCTGTCTGATTTGCTCACGAAGGTGCGCCGCATCTGTGCGCATTTCAGGAAGTCCAGCCCAGATGCTGCCACTCTCAGGGCAGCGCAGCGCCGCCTCCAACTGCCCGCTCACCGACTGTTGTGCGACGTGCCCACGAGGTGGAATTCAACACTGACCATGTTATCCAGAGTTTACCAGCAGCGCAGAGCGATTGTAGACTGCCAGATGTCAACTTCCACCAGAACTGGTAGTCAGGTCAGTCAGCTTCCTCAAGTCTACAATGAGGAGTGGACGTGGATGTCTGATATCTGTCAGGTGCTGAGTAACTTTGAGGAGTCAACACAGATGGTCAGTGGCGATGCCGCCATCATCAGCCTCACCATCCCGCTGCTTGGCCTGTTGAAAAACTCTCTGGTCAGCATGAAGTCGGAAGCTTTGCGCTCGTCACAAGAGACGGGGGAAGAATATTCCCTTGTTGATAGCCAAAGCACCCTGAGGTCTGTTTCTCAGCGCATATCGGAGGAGGTGGAGGTGGAGGAGGATGAGGAGGAAGAGGAGGAGAATGTTGGCGAGACACAAGAGGGGACCATTGTTGAGTCCTTCACTGTTCAGCGTGTATGGGCAGAAGAAGAGGAGTTGGAGGAGTTGGAGGAGGAGGAAATGGACAGTCAGGCCAGTGAGGGGAGTGAATTCTTACGCGTTGGTACTCTGGCGCATATGGCAGATTTCATGCTAGGCTGCCTATCCCGTGACCCTCGCGTTCAAAGAATTTATTCCAGCACCGATTACTGGGTGTTCACTCTCCTGGACCCACGGTACAAGCAAAATCTTGCCACTCTCATCCCTGCAGAGGAAAGGAGTGTGAGAATGCATGAATACCAGCAGGCCCTGGTGCACAAGCTGAAACAGTATTTCCCTTCTGACAGCGCTAGCGGCAGAGTGCGTAGTTCTGCGGGACAAGTAGCGAGGGAGAGTAGGCGAGCAGGCAGCTTGTCCAGCACTGGCAAGGGTACGCTTTACAAGGCTTTTGCCAGCTTTATGTCACCCCAGCAAGACACTGTCACCTGTCCCCAGTCTCGGCAGAGTAGGGCTGATCTTTACAGAAAGATGGTGAGGGAGTACGTAGCTGACCATACCATCGTCCTAAATGATCACACAGCTCCCTACAACTACTGGGTTTCAAAGCTGGACATGTGGCACGAACTGGCGCTGTACGCCTTGGAGGTTCTTGCCTGCCCTGCCGCTAGCGTCTTGTCCGAGCGGGTTTTCAGTGCAGCTGGTGGCATCATCACCGATAAGCGTACACGCCTGTCGACTGACAGCGCTGACAGGCTGACGCTTATTAAAATGAATAAAGGCTGGATTTCTCAGAATTTCCAATCTCCACCAGGTGAAGGAAGCTCAACCTGAATAATTGATCCACTCCTCCTCCTCCTCCTCATTTTCCTCCTTCTCCTCCTCTTTGTACAGTAAAGCAGAGGAAAATGGCTATTTTTTGACAGGGCCCACTGGCTCTTGCTATACTTCATGCATTTAATTTTTCTGGAGGGCCACCTACCCGGTCCTCTGTTTGAAACAATTTTTGTGAGTGCCACATACAGGCACTCAATCTATTCCATTTTTCTGGAGGGCCACCTACCCGGTCCTCTGGTTTGAACAATTTTTGGGACTGCCACATACAGGCACTCAATCTATTCCATTTTACTGGAGGGCCACCTACCTGCTCCTCTGGTTTGAAGAATTTTTGGGACTGCCACATACAGGCACTCAATCTATTCCATTTTACTGGAGGGCCACCTACCTGCTCCTCTGGTTTGAAACATTTTTGGGACTGCCACATACAGGCACTCAATCTATCCCATTTTACTGGAGGGCCACCTACCTGCTCCTCTGGTTTGAACAATTTTTGGGACTGCCACATACAGGCACTCAATCTATTCCATTTTACTGGAGGGCCACCTACCTGCTCCTCTGGTTTGAAACATTTTTGGGACTGCCACATACAGGCACTCAATCTATCCCATTTTACTGGAGGGCCACCTACCTGCTCCTCTGGTTTGAAACAATTTTGGGACTGCCACATACAGGCACTCAATCTATCCCATTTTACTGGAGGGCCACCTACCTGCTCCTCTGGTTTGAAACATTTTTGGGACTGCCACATACAGGCACTCAATCTATTCCATTTTACTGCAGGGCCACCTACCTGCTCCTCTGGTTTGAACAATTTTTGGGACTGCCACATACAGGCACTCAATCTATTCCATTTTACTGGAGGGCCACCTACCTGCTCCTCTGGTTTGAACAATTTTTGGGACTGCCACATACAGGCACTCAATCTATCCCATTTTACTGGAGGGCCACCTACCTGCTCCTCTGGTTTGAAAAATGTTTGGGACTGCCACATACAGGCACTATCCAAATTAAATTGTCTCCATAGCAGCCTCCACACGTTGTCTCCATTCCTACCTCCAAAAGTCGTCCATATAGCTGCCTCCATACATCGTCCCTTTATCAAACGAGGTGTGTCAGGCAGAAATTTGGGTTGTTTTCATGGATTCCACATCAAAGTTGTTAACTTTGTCGCCACCCTGCTGTGTAATCCACAAAATATACTTGCAAACTTTTACCATTTAGGGATATTATTTCAGCGCTTCTTGCGCATCTGTTTACATTCCCCTCACCCGCCATATCCTAAACTTATAAGAACGCTACTACACTTGATCTTATACAAAAGTGCTGTTTGGGGAGTAGCCTAGAGACAGGGGCTTGGATTTGCGAAAGCTCGCCTGGCAGCGGAGCGCCAGCTCCATGCGCATCATGCGCTTCTTGCGCATCTGTTTACATTCCCCTCACCCGGCATATCCTAAACTTATAAGAACGCTACTACACTTGATCTTATACAAAAGGTTCTTAGAAGTGCTGTTTGGGGAGTAGCCTAGAGACAGGGGCTTGGATTGGCGAAAGCTCGCCTGGCAGCGGAGCGCCAGCTCCATGCCAAGATCCAACTAACATAGTTTTAACTGCAGCACCTTTAATCTACTACTAGTTCACTGCCTCCATACATGGTCCCCTTATCAAACGAGCTGTGTCAGGCAGAATTTTGGGTTGTTTTCATGGCTTCCATGTTAACTTTGTCGCCACCCTGCTGTGTAATCCACAAAATATACTGGCAAACTTTTATCATGTACCGATATTATTTGAGCACTTCTTGCTCACCTCCTTTGGTTCCTCTCTGCCACCCATTGGTTTGAAGCCTGAGTCCATTTAGGGTATGTCGCCATGACACTCTCTAGCCTGCTGCCGCTGCCTCTGCATGCCGTCCCCTATAGTGTCAGGGTCAATTATTGCATGTTTTAGATGCTATCTAGCTTCATTCTGTCACTCTGTCATGGCCATGCTGTTGCCCATAATTTTGGCATAATGGTGCGTTTAAGCAGCCTCAGAGGCATCCATGCATGCTGCCCCTGCTGTTTCCTGTCCATTTCCGTGGTGTTTCCATCCTTTTCTGAGGTTCCCAGGTGTTTGGCCAAGCTTCCCTGTGCAGAGCCTTGGTCCCCTTGAAAAATGCTCGAGTCTCCCATTGACTTCAATGGGGTTCGTTATTCGAGACGAGCACTCGAGCATCGGGAAAAGTTCGTCTCGAATAACGAGTACCCGAGCATTTTAGTGTTCGCTCATCTCTAGTCCTGATTAGAGATGAGCGAACATACTCGTCCGAGCTTGATGCTCGTTCGAGCATTAGCGTACTCGAAACTGCTCGTTGCTCGGACGAATACTTTGCCCGCTCGAGAAAATGGCAGCTCCCGCCGTTTTGCTTTTTGGCGGCCAGAAACAGAGCCAATCACAAGCCAGGAGACTCTGTACTCCACCCAGCATGACGTGGTACCCTTACACGTCGATAGCAGTGGTTGGCTGGCCAGATCAGGTGACCCTGGGATAGACTAGCCCCTGCCCGCGCTGCTCGGATCAATCAGTGTCTGGATGCCGCTAGGGAGAGAGCTGCTGCTGGTCAGGGAAAGCGTTAGGGTGTTCTATTAGCTTACTGTTAGGCAGGAGTGATTCTACAAGAACCCAACAGCCCTTCTTAGGGCTACAATAACGTTATACTTTTTTTTTTTTTTATTTGCAGCTAGTACCATATTGTGAGAAATTTGCAGGGGGACTTGCTACCGTTGTGTTTAGCTCTTAGTGACACACATATCCACCTCAAACACCAAAGTGGGAAAATTTATTAGGGGTTTGATTTCAATTAGGCACAGTCTGCCATTTACTTTTTATTTTACGTTTATTTTTTCATAACTCAGCGTCATCTCATCTGGCATAGCAGTGTGCTTTCATACTTGGCTAGAAAATAGCCATAGGAGAATCCAAACTGCTTACTTACGCCTACAATAGCGTTATATATATTTTATTTCTGGTTGATCTGCTGGTGGCTGTCCTTTCTGCAGTGCATCTGCTACCAAATTGTGAGGAATTTGTAGTGAGACTTGCGACCTTTGTGTTTAGCGCTTAGTGACGCACATATCCATCGCAAAGACCGAAGTGGGAAAATTTATTAGGGGTTGGATTTCAATTAGGCACAGTCTGCCAGTTTGTTTTTATTTTACGTTTATTTTTTCATAACTCAGCGTCATCTCATCAGTGTGCTTTCATACTTGGCTAGAAAATAGCCAAAGGAGAATCCAAACGGCTTACTTACGCCTACAATAGCGTTATATATATTTTATTTCTGGTTGATCTGCTGGTGGCTGTCCTTGCTGCAGTGCATCTACTAGCAAATTGTGAGGAATTTGTAGTGAGACTTGCGACCGCTGTGTTTAGCGCTTAGTGACGCACATATCCATCGCAAAGACCGAAGTGGGAAAATTTATTAGGGGTTGGATTTCAATTAGGCACAGTCTGCCAGTTTCTTTTTATTTTACGTTTATTTTTTAATAACTCAGCGTCATCTCATCAGTGTGCTTTCATACTTGGCTAGAAAATAGCCAAAGGAGAATCCAAACGGCTTACTTACGCCTACAATAGCGTTATATATATTTTATTTCTGGTTGATCTGCTGGTGGCTGTCCTTGCTGCAGTGCATCTACTAGCAAATTGTGAGGAATTTGTAATGAGACTTGCGACCGTTGTGTTTAGCGCTTAGTGACGCACATATCCATCGCAAAGACCGAAGTGGGAAAATTTATTAGGGGTTGGATTTCAATTAGGCACAGTCTGCCAGTTTCTTTTTATTTTACATTTATTTTTTCATAACTCAGCGTCATCTCATCAGTGTGCTTTCATACTTGGCTAGAAAATAGCCAAAGGAGAATCCAAACGGCTTACTTACGCCTACAATAGCGTTATATATATTTTATTTCTGGTTGATCTGCTGGTGGCTGTCCTTGCTGCAGTGCATCTACTAGCAAATTGTGAGGAATTTGTAGTGAGACTTGCGACCGCTGTTTTTAGCGCTTAGTGACGCACATATCCATTGCAAAGACCGAAGTGGGAAAATTTATTAGGGGTTGGATTTCAATTAGGCACAGTCTGCCAGTTTCTTTTTATTTTACGTTTATTTTTTCATAACTCAGCGTCATCTCATCAGTGTGCTTTCATCCTTGGCTAGAAAATAGCCAAAGGAGAATCCAAACGGCTTACTTACGCCTACAATAGCGTTATATATATTTTATTTCTGGTTGATCTGCTGGTGGCTGTCCTTGCTGCAGTGCATCTACTAGCAAATTGTGAGGAATTTGTAGTGAGACTTGCGATCGCTGTGTTTAGCGCTTAGTGACGCACATATCCATCGCAAAGACCGAAGTGGGAACATTTATTAGGGGTTGGATTTCAATTAGGCACAGTCTGCCATTTCCTTTTTATTTTACGTTTATTTTTTCATAACTCAGCGTCATCTCATCTGGCATAGCAGTGTGCTTTCATACTTGGCTAGAAAATAGCCATAGCAATAGGATAGCATCGTTTGGTTTTAAAAACTAAAAAACACCAACAAAAAAAAAAAAACACAAAAAAACACAAAAAAAAGTTAAAAAAAAATTAAAGTTATAACTTTCATTTTCAAAATGTTTAACCCGAGGGCTAGGGGTAGAGGACGAGGGCGGGGACGTGGGCGTCCAACTACTGCAGGGGTCAGAGGCCGTGGTCCTGGCGGGGTGAGACACCACCTGCTGATGAGGGAGCAGGGGAACGCCGCAGAGCTACACTCCCTAGGTTCATGTCTGAAGTTACTGGGACTCGTGGTAGAGCACTGTTGAGGCCAGAACAGTGCGAACAGGTGATGTCGTGGATTGCCGACAAAGCTTCGAGCAATTTGTCCACCAGTCAGTCTTCCACGCAGTCCACCCATGTCACCGAAATCGGCACTCCTCCAGCTCCTGCACCTCAGCCTCCTCCCCCCCAGTCTGCCCCCTCCCAGGAAAATTTGGCATTTGAACCGGCATACTCTGAGGAACTGTTTTCTGGACCCTTCCCACAGTCACAAACCACTTGTCCGGTTGCTGCTGAGCAATTTTCCGATGCCCAGGTTTTCAACCAGTCGCAGTCTGTGGGTGATGATGACCTTCTTGACGTAGTGGAAGAAGTGTGTAAAGAGGTGTCCGACGATGAGGAGACACGGTTGTCAGACAGTGGTGAAGTTGTTGTCAGGGCAGGAAGTCCGAGGGGGGAGCAGACTGAGGGATCGGAGGATGATGAGGTGACAGACCCAAGCTGGGTTGAGAGGCCGGGTGAACACAGTGCTTCTAAGACGGAGGAGAGTCCTCGACCAGAACAGGTTGGAAGAGGCAGTGGTGGGGCCAGACGGACAGAGCAGGTGCATCAGCGCCAAATGTGTCACGTAGTGAAGCTCCCGTGGCGAGGGCTCCCGCGGCGAGGGCTAGATTTTCAGAAGTCTGGAGGTTCTTTAAGGAAACACCGGATGACCGACGGACTGTGGTGTGCAACCTTTGCCAAACCACGATCAGCAGGGGTTCCACCACTACTAGCTTAACTACCACCAGTATGCGCAGGCATATGAATGCTAAACACCCCACTCAGTGGCACCAAGCCCGTTCACCTCCGGCCGTGCACACCACTGCTCCTTCCCCTGTGTCAGCTGATAGTCAGCCCCCTGCCCAGGACCCTGGCACAAAAACCCCATCGTCGCCTCCACGATCCTCCACAGCATCCACCAGCGTTCAGCTCTCCATACCCCAGACGCTGGAGCGGAAACGGAAATATAGTGCAACCCACCCGCACGCCCAAGCCCTTAATGTCCACATCTCCAGATTGCTTAGCCTGGAGATGCTGCCCTATAGGCTAGTAGAGACCGAGGCCTTTCGCAACCTCATGGCGGCGGCCGCCCCTCGGTATTCGGTCCCCAGCCGCCACTACTTTTCCCGATGTGCCGTCCCAGCCCTGCACCAGCACGTGTCAGACAACATCATCCGTGCCCTGACCAACGCCGTTTCTGACAAGGTCCACCTGACCACGGACACGTGGACGAGTGCTGCCGGGCAGGGCCACTATATATCGCTGACGGCACATTGGGTTAACTTGGTGGAGGCTGGGACCGAGTCTGACCCTGCGGCTGGTCATATACTGCCGACGCCGAGGATTGCGGGGCCTACCTCGGTCCAGGTGTTTCAGGCCTACTATGCCTCCTCCTCCTCCCACCCCTCCTCCTCCGAACTACCATCCGTGGGCATGGCGCCATCAGTCGCTAGCTCTAGGCACAGCAACAGTGCCGTCGCTAAGCGACAGCAGGCGGTGCTCAAACTGCTGAGCCTAGGCGATAAAAGGCACACCGCCCAAGAGCTATTACAGGCCATTCCACATCAAACTTGTTAACTTTGTCGCCACCCTGCTGTGTAATCCACAAAATATACTGGCAAACTTTTATCATTTACGGATATTATTTCAGCGCTTCTTGCGCATCTGTTTACATTCCCCTCACCCGCCATATCCCAAACTTATAAGAACGCTACTACACTTGATCTTATACAAAAGGTTCTTAGAAGTGCTGTTTGGGGAGTAGCCTAGAGACAGGGGCTTGGATTGGCGAAAGCTTGCCTGGAAGCGGAGCGCCAGCTCCATCCCAAGATCCAACTAACATAGTTTTAACTGCAGCACCTTTAATCTACTACTAGTTCACTGCCTCCATAATAATAATAATAATAATCTTTATTTATATAGCGCCATCATATTCCGTAGCGCTTTACAAATCATAGGAAACAAATACAAATGTAATGTAACAGAGCACATTTGTATGGAACAACAGGAGTGAGGTCCCTGCTCGCCAGAGCTTACGGTTTATGAAGATGATGGGGTAACACGAGGTAAAAGAATATTTAATGGTCAAGCCATTCTTCTTAGGGAATAGAACAAAATATAATAAATGGAATTGCTGTCGCTTGAACCACTCAGCCGTCATCTTATATACCAGGTCCAGGGTGAATGGGACTGCAGAGAAGTCTGGTGCCTGTTGGTTGCTGGATAACAAATGGGAGGACGACACAGGACGGGTTAGTAGAAGAGTTAAAACTTCATGCAGTTAATGAGTGTTATAGGCTTGCCTAAAGAAATGGGTTTTAAGAGCACGTTTGAAACTTTGGAGGTTAGGTATTAGTCTGATAGTCCGGGGCAGAGCATTCCATAGAATTGGTGCAGCTCTAGAGAAGTCTTGGAGACGCGAGTGGGAGGTCCGCACTAGGGTAGAGGTTGATCTAAGAACACTGGCGGATCTAAGAGCATGGGTTGGGCGATAGACTGAGATAAGAGAGGAGAGGTAGGGGGGTGCAGCATTATACAGAGCTTTATGGATGAGGGTTATTATTTTAAACTGTATTCGAAAGGAGACTGGCAGCCAGTGCAGCGACTGGCATGAACTGTAGGCATACATGGTCCCCTTATCAAACGAGCTGTGTCAGGCAGAATTTTGGGTTGTTTTCATGGCTTCCACAACAAACTTGTTAACTTTGTCGCCACCCTGCTGTGTAATCCACAAAATATACTGGCAAACTTTTATCATTTACCAATATTATTTCAGCGCTTCTTGCGCATCTGTTTACATTCCCCTCACCCGCCATATCCTAAACTTATAAGAACGCTACTACACTTGATCTTATACAAAAGGTTCTTAGAAGTGCTGTTTGGGGAGTAGCCTAGAGACAGGGGCTTGGATTGGCGAAAGCTCGCCTGGCAGCGGAGCGCCAGCTCCATGCCAAGATCCAACTAACATAGTTTTAACTGCAGCACCTTTAATCTACTACTAGTTCACTGCCTCCATACATGGTCCCCTTATCAAACGAGCTGTGTCAGGCAGAATTTTGGGTTGTTTTCATGGCTTCCATGTTAACTTTGTCGCCACCCTGCTGTGTAATCCACAAAATATACTGGCAAACTTTTATCATGTACCGATATTATTTGAGCGCTTCTTGCTCACCTCCTTTGGTTCCTCTCTGCCACCCATTGGTTTGAAGCCCGAGTCCATTTAGGGTATGTCGCCATGCCACTGCTGCTGCCGCTGCCTCTGCATGCCGTCCCCTATAGTGTCAGGGTCAATTATTGGATGTTTTAGATGCTATCTAGCTTCATTCTGTCACTCTGTCATGGCCATGCTGTTGCCCATAATTTTGGCATAATGGTGCGATTAAGCAGCCTCAGAGGCATCCATGCATGCTGCCCCTGCTGTTTCCTGTCCATTTCCGTGGTGTTTCCATCCTTTTCTGAGGTTCCTAGGTGTTTGGCCAAGCTTCCCTGTGCAGAGCCTTGGTCCCCTTGAAAAATGCTCGAGTCTCCCATTGACTTCAATGGGGCTCGTTATTCGAGACGAGCACTCGAGCATCGGGAAAAGTTCGTCTCGAATAACGAGTACCCGAGCATTTTAGTGCTTGCTCATCTCTAGTCCTGATTCCTTTGAAGAACTGTTTGAAAACAGTTGCTCGAACATTTGGATTCTAGCTGAGCATTGAGCGCTGGTCACTTCCGGTTGGCTATATAATCCGGCGGCTCTCATCATTCCCCGCTTGATCTTCCAAGGACATTCTCCATGGCTGCTACCAAGCTTCCAAGCTACTCCTGTGAAGTGAAAGTCCTCTGTGTTCCTTTGTTTCCAGTGTTCCTCCATGTTCCTGTGTTTCTCTGTGTTCCTGTGTCTACAGCATTCCTGTGTCTCCAGTGTCCCTGTGTTCCTGCGTTCCAGTGTTCCGGTCTTCACCTGCAACCCTTTCTGTTCCTTTGTCACAGCCTGCCTCCGTGTTCCTGCTGTGCCTTCCAGGGTTCCAGTCCAGCGCTGTACACCTACACCTGCTGTCATCTCGGGCAGTGAGTACCGTCCTGTTTGTTTAGATAATAAACCGAGATTCGTTGTTTGATTGTACTAAGACACTCTAATGTCTTATAGTCTTATAGCCCTCTGTTCCTTTAAATTGGAGGACTCTTTTCTTGAGGAGACCAGGGACGTTGTACTCAATGATTGTTCACATGAGCAGCCCCAGCCACAAAAGTAGGCATCCAACATGGACCTTACTTGTTGATGATCCTGCCCATCCTTAACCTGCTTTTCCGGGTCCAGCAAACCAGGTCTGCTTTGGAGTTGGGTGAAAGAGACATCAATGAGTCTAGACCTTGAGGTTTCTTGTTCCATGAAGTAAGGATATTCCATCTTATATTGCACAAGGGACAGTGTCCAATATGGATGTCATATGACCCAGCATTTTCATCACTTGACAATAAGACACCTTTCGAGCAGAAATAAAGGACAAGATGCCCGCCATGAGCTTCTGTCTCCTGACTTCCGACAATTTCAGGGTCATTGTGTGGGAATTGATTATGAACGCCAATATTTTTATTTCATGCTCCTCTAACATTTTCCAAACAATCTGGTGACGGACAATGTTGGATTGGGACAGAATAATATATACAATTGTCCAAGTATGGCACTATCAATATTCCTTGTAGATGCAGGGCTGCTGTCAATACCACTATGACTTTGGTGAACACTTTCGGTGCCAAGGCTATGCCGAATGGAATGCGCTTGAACTGAAAGTGACAAATTCCTGCTTGTGTACGGAGTGATATTCTGAGAAATCCTGAATAAGGCACATGAGATTCTTGTCACAGTCGGGCGTACTCTAGGGCGTAGCCTTTTGAGATTGAACCCACATGTGTGAGGATGTTTTTAACCATGCCACAAATAATAGACTTAGTCTTCCTCCTACAGGCTGTGACTGGAATGTGGCATCATAACTCTAAAGGCTTTTTCTTTTCCCCTGGAAACAAAAGGATTTGAAGGACTTGTTATGCTTCTCAGGCTGAGGAAAACAAAATTTCTTCTCAGAGAGCGATTCAAGGATCCCTGTCAGTTGGGAACTGAACAGGCTTTCTGACTGCAATGGAAGATTACAGAAACTCAGTTTCACTGGTATATCTCCTTTCCAAAATTTGATCAAAGCTGCTCTTCTCGCTGAACATCACCATTGATCTGGAAGTAATTTTGACTATACCACAGAGGTATTCTGAAGAATTTTTGAGCAACGGCAAGGATTGAAGAATTTCTTCCCTTGTAACCTTATCCTTGAGATCTTGAATGAGTTGGCTGGGCCAAATTCTCAGTACCCTTGCCAATGGCACAGAGGTTAGAGCTACCTTACAGGCTGCTGAGGCAAATGCATATACTTTCCTTGCAAACAATGCAAGAAACTTTCTGCCTTTCTGTCCACTGCGTATGGCAGCAACACAGCCACTTCAGAGGGAAGATTGACTTCTTTGAAAGCGTGATCACTGGTTGATCCACGCTAGAGATTGATTCCCACTCCACACTGTATTGGGGGTCCAACCTGAAGGAAGAATTAGACCTCTCTCCCGTGATCAAACACTTTAGAGGGAGCCTTCCATTCCTGTTTTAACAGTTTGTTCAGGACAGGGTGTAACTCTTTATCTTTTGTTATTGGGAAATAGAATAACTTTTTCCTAGGAGCTTTATTATCAATTTTCTTAGAGGAATCTATTGTAGTCTTCAGAGCCGGATCTACATTGGCGCTGCTGAAGCACTTGCGCCGGGATCTGTCCGCCCTCTATAGGGCCCCGCAGTCTGGCACTGTAGATCCGGCCCTGCACACACATTCAGATCGGGGCCCCCATAGGAATCCACTATTAAACACTAAACACTATTAAACTAAACACTGTTAGCAGCCCCATACTGACACATGGTCACTATATGGTGCCTGTGCCTTTAAGGAACTGATACCATAAAGTGTCAGAAGTGCAGTCAGAGTGACCTCTCCGTGCACGTTCTGTCCTCCACAGAAGGCCGATCTTTGACTGCCAGGGATCGTCTGGAAAGGTGAGTGGTCTTTTATTATTTTACAGTTAAAGGGGCCTAGTAAAAAAAGACAGGGGGGTGTAATTTATATACATAAAGAGGCAGAGGCAGCAAATGTATAGTGGACAGGGGAGGGTGTAATTTACATATAGAGACAGGGGGTTAATCTATATATAAAGGAGCCACTGTATAGGGGACAGTGGTGGTTAATCTATATGTAGAGGAGCCACTGTATAGGGGGCAGGGGGTTGATCTATATATAGAGGAGCCCCTGTGTAGGTCCCCTAAGGGACATAAGGTGTAATCTACATATAGAGGAGCCACTTTATAGGGGAAAGAAGTTGTAATCTACATATAGAGATTACTGTACAGGGGGTTAATCGACATATAGAGAGGCCACTGTATAGGGTAAGGGGGTGTAAACTATATATAGAGCAGTCACTGTATAGGGGACAGAAGGTGTAATCTACATATAGAGGAGCCACTGTATATGGTAATGGGGATATAAATTAAATATAGAGGAGCCACTGTATAGGGGAGAGGGGGTTAATCTATATATAGAGGAGCCACTGTATAGGGGACAGGGGGTGTAATCTAAGTATAGAGGAACCACTGTATAGGGGACGGGGTGTAATCTATTTATAGAGGAGCCACTGTATAGGGGACAGGGGGAATATGTATATAAAGGAGTCACTGTATAGGGGAATAGCAGACAGGGGGTGTAATTTATAGGTGAAAGGTGAGTAAACTTTTATTATTTTACAGTTAAAGGGGCCTAGTAAAAAAGACGGGGGGGGGAGGGGCGTAATTTATATACATAAAGAAGCAGAGGCAGCAAAAGTATAGTGGATGTAAGTGGGGAGGGTGTAATTTACATATAGAGACAGGGGGTTAATCTATATATAAAGGAGCCACTGTATATGGGACAGTGGGGTTAACCTATATGTCGAGGAGCCACTGTATAGGGGACAGGGGGTTAATCAATATATATAGAGGAGCCCCTGTATAGGGGACAGAAGGTGTAATCTACATATAGAGGAGCCACTGTATAGGGGACAGGGGGTTAATAGATATATAGAGAGGCCTCTGTATAGGGTAAGGGGGGTGTAACCTATATATAAAGGAGCCACTGTATAGGGGACAGAAGGTGTAAACTAAATATAGAGGAGCCACTATATAGGGGAGAGGGGGTGTAACTTATATAAAGAGGCACTGTATAGGGTACAGGGGGTTAATCTATATATAGAGGAGCCAATGTATAGAGGACAGGGGGTGTAATCTATATATAGAGGAGCCACTGTATAGGGGAGAGGGGGTGTAACTTATATAAAGAGGCACTGTATAGGGTACAGGGAGTTCATCTAAATATAGAGGAGCCACTGTATAGGGGATAGGGGGTGTATATATAACTTGGTAAGACACTGACCTGTGACACCAATTCCAGTAGGTTCCCGCAGGTCCGATAGATATATGCAGCAGTGTGTTTTCTTAAGTTCAGGTTCGCGTTATACTAACGCTGGCGTTCCCCGTTATAATCCACTCAATGGCAGATCAGTAGAGAAGCCCTGGCCGGCAGCTTCACTGAATCTGACTGACAGCTGCATGTAGTGGTGACGTCACCCAGTACGGATAGTCCAAAGAGACAAAAAATAAGTTTTCACCGACGCGTTGTCGAAAGCAGCGGCTTTCTTCCTCAGGGTCGTTTTGTTCCTTGGGTGACGTCACCCTGAAACACACTGCTGCATATATCTATCGGACCTGCGCGAACCTACTGGAATTGGTGTCATAGGTCAGTGTCTTACCAAGTGTAACGCATTGGTCACTTTAGAGATAACTTCGGTGAAGGAAAGTTTAGTTCCCTTTACAGAATACACGCACATATATTCACTCTAGCCAGCGTAGGTATATATTATTATTGTTTTTCATTATACAGAGGATCCACTGTATAAGGGACATGGGGTTAATCTATATATAGAGGAGGCACTGTATAGGGGACAGGGGGTGTAATTTAAATATAAAGGAGGCACTGTCTAGGGGAAGCGGGTGTAATCTATATATAGAGGAACCACTGTATAGGAGTCAGGGGGGTTAATCTATATAAAGTGGAGCCACTGTATATGGGACGGGGGGTTGTAATCTGTATATAGAGGAGCCACTGCATTGGGGACAGGGGTTAATCTATATGTAGAGGAGTCTCTGTATAGGGGACAGGAGGGTTTATATATGGTGGAGCCACTGTATAGGGGACAGAGGAGATATAGAGGAGCCACTGTATTGGTAACAGGGGGTTAAGTTATGTTTAGTAGTAGTATATAAGGTCGGAAAAAGATGCAAGTCCATCAAGTTCAACCTCTAAGAATTAATAAATGTTTTATCCCCATAACCCAGTGGTGGCGAGCCTATGGCACGGGTGCCAGGGGTGGCACTCAGAGCCATTTCTGTGGGCACTTGCCCCAGTACAGAGTTCACCAGACAGGAACAAATCCACCAAATCTTTCTGCAGTCCCAGGCAACTTAAGAGATGCTGCTCTCAGTGCTATTTTTTAGCGACACTTCATTGGCTGTTTGGAACTGCGGGAACAGTGAGAAGGTGTGGACAGGGCTGCAGTATCTTTTTGAGGTCCCCCTGCTGGACCCTTCAATTTGAGTCTGCATTTGTACTCTTTCTTTCAACTGTATTTGTGTCCTCACAGGGCCGATTGAAAGACGCGGAAGAACCGGTAGCAATACTGTAAGTTACTGCTTAAAATGCCATGTTGGCACTTCACAGTAAATAAGTGGATTTTGGTTGTAGCTTGGGCACTCGGTCTCTAAAAGGTTCACCACCACTGCCATAACCCGTGATATTTTTCTCTCCAGAAAGGCATCCAGGCCCCTCTTGAACATGTACACTATGGGCTGGCAGGCTGTATACTGGGGGTGTGGGCTGGCAGGCTGTATACTGGGGTTGTGGGCTGGCAGGCTGTATACTGGGGCTATGGGCTGGCAGGCTGTATACTGGGGCAGGGGCTCTATACTGGGGCTGTGGGCTGTCAGGCTGTATACTGGCGCAGGGGCTGTATACTGGGGCTATGGGCTGGCTGGCTGTATACTGGGGCAGGGGCTTTATACTGGGGCTATGGGTTGTCTGGCTGTATACTGGGGCAGGGGCTGTATACTGGGGCTATGGGCTGGCAGGCTTTATACTGGGGCTATGGGCTGGCAGGCTGTATACTGGGGCAGGAGCTGTATACTGGGGCTATGGTCTGGCAGGCTGTATACTGGGGTTGTGGGCTGGCAGGCTGTATACTGGGGCTATGGGCTGGCAGGCTGTATACTGGGGCTATGGGCTGGCAGGCTGTATACTGGGGCAGGGGCTGTATACTGGGGCTATGGGCTGGCAGGCTGTATACTGGGGCTATGGGCTGGCAGGCTGTATACTGGGGCAGGGGCTGTATACTGGGGCTGTGGGCTGGCAGGCTGTATACTGGGGCAGGGGCTGTATACTGGGGCTATGGGCTGTCTGGCTGTATACTGTGGCAGGGGCTGTATACTGGGGATATGGGCTGGCTGGCTGTATACTGGGGCAGGGGCTGTATACTGGGGCTATGGGCTGGCAGGTTGTATTGTACTGGGGGGGGGTGCAGGCTCCTAGTAAACTATTCCTGTACATAGGGGGCAGTGTTGTAGCAGTTATATTCCTGTACATAGGGTGCAGTGTTGTAGTAGTTATATTCTTGTACATATGGGGCAGTATTATAGTAGTTATATTCTTGTACATAGGGGGCAGTATTATAGTAGTTATATTCCTGTACATAGGGGGCAGTGTTGTAGTAGTTATATTCTTGTACATAGGGGAGAGTATTATAGGAGTTATATTTTTGTGCATAGGGGGCAGGATTATAGTAGTTATATTCTTGTGCATAGGGGGCAGGATTATAGGAGTTATATTTTTATATTCTTGTGCATATGGGGCAGGATTATAGGAGTTATATTTTTATTTTGTTGTGCATAGGGGGCAGGATTATAGTAGTTATATTTCTGTACATAGGGGGCAGTGTTGTGGTAGTTATATTCTTGTACATAGGGGGCAGTATTATAGGAGTTATATTCTTGTGCATAGGGGGCCGGATTATAGGAGTTATATTTTTATATTCTTGTGCATAGGGTCAGGATTATAGTAGTTATATTCTCGTACAGAGGGGGCAGTATTATAGTAGTTATATTCTTGTACACAGAGGGCAGTATTATAGTAGTTATATTCTTGTACATAGGGGGAAGTATTATAGTAGTTATATTCTTGTACATAGGGGGAAGTATTATAGGAGTTATATTCTTGTACATAGGGGGCAGTATTATCGGAGTTATATTCTTGTACATAGGGGGCAGTATTATAGGAGTTATAGAAACAAACAATGGCAAAAAGCAAAAGAAGGTATGATTAAGGACTAACAAACTATAGTCCGAAACGCGTTACCGCTGTATTTTAGGTCGGTCCTGTGCGATTACCATTCATGTTACTTCCATGTTGTTCTACTATTGGAATTTTTCCTCTGTTTTTTAAAGGATATGAAGAATAAATTTTTGGACATGTTTTAACAGCAAGTCTTTTTCCTTTGGATTTATCGGATGTTGAATGCTGGATTCCCTTCCTTTGCTTTTTGCCATTGTTTGTTTCTATATACCTGACCCTGGATTTCCGGACCAGCGTCACAGGGATTCCCTTTGCACCCGGCCAGATTACTCCACTTGCAAGATTGAAACCAACTGTGGGTGAGCCGTTACCGTAAACTTTTTTTTCTTTGATTTATTATAGGAGTTATATTCTTGTACATAGGGGGCAGTATTATAGGAGTTATATTCTTGTACATAGGGGGCAGTATTATAGTAGTTATATTCTTGTACATAGGGGGCAGTATTATAGGAGTTATATTTTTGTGCATAGGGGGCAGGATTATAGAGGAAATTTGCTTACCGAAATTTCCATTTCCTGAAGTCCAGAGGCAGCACACATATGGGATTTTATCCCTAGGGTACAAATCAGAAGAGACAGGTTAACAAGCAATGAAACGTTTCAACCAATCATTTGGTAGCACCGCCTATAAGAGGCATGAACGCACACCCAAGCTTTGTATGATATGCAGCAGTAATTTCTTTATTAGGGTGGGAAAGTTGTGCTGCCTCCGGACTTCAGGAAATGGAAATTTCGGTAAGCAAATTTCCTCTTTCCTTATCGTCCGTCGGCAGCACACATATGGGAATTAGCAAGCAATATTACTGGGGGGGTCTTAAGTCGCCTTTTGTAGCACCACTTTGCCAAAGGCTGAATCCTCGGAGGCTGAGATGTCCAATTTATAATGTCGCACAAAGGTTGATGGGCATGACCAGGTGGCTGCTCTGCAGATCTGTTCCATCGACACTTGACCAAGCTCAGCCCAGAAAACCGAAGTTGGTCTCGTAGAATGCGCTCGAAGATGTTCTGGAGCATCTCTGCCAGATGACGAATAGCAGTTTCTTATAGTATCCATTATCCATCTAGACAGCGTTGCTTTCGAGGCTTTTTGACCCTTTGCATTGCCATGAAATTGTAGAAAAAGGGACTCTGACTTTCTAAATGGAAGTGTTCTTTGTAGATACATAAGAATCGCTCTCCTCACATCCAGAGTGAGGAGATTTGACTGATGTTCATCTTCTGGATTTGGATAGAACACAGGTAGTGACACTTCTTGGTGCAGGTTAGCCACAGATGGCACTTTGGAAATAAAACCTGGGGAAGTACACAGGATGACACAGTCTGGCAAAATTCTTAGATAAGGCTCCTTACAGGACAGTGCGTGCAGTTCCCCAATTCTTTTAGCAGATGTTACAGCAACAAGAAATAATGTTTTAAATGATGAATACTTGAAGCTATTATCAGAGAGAGGCTCAAATGGTGGTTTTGTAAGAGCCTGAAGAACCAAAGACAGGTCCCAAGAAGGCAGGGGATTGTGGACAAAAGGTCTAAGGTTTCTGATGGCTTTGAAGAAGCGACGAACCAAGATCTGTTTGGAGAATCTAGATTCTAGCTGTGCATTTATAGGTGTAAAATGGACCTTTAAAGTGTTGTATCTCAGTCCACGTTCAAAACCATCTTGTAGAAACTGCAGAATTGAGGCAAGGTCATGAAAAGCAACATTCTTAGGGACGCACCACCTTTTATAAATGTCCCAAACTCTGTTATAAACAGCAATAGTAGCAGGCTTCCTGTCAGCAAGAATGGTGCTAATGACTGATTCAGACAGTCCTTCCTGTATTAAGGAGTTCCGCTCAGCCTCCAGGCCGTAAGGTGTAGCTGATGCACTTGTGGATGAAGAAAGGTCTTCTGATAAAGAAGATCCTGTTCTGGAGGAAGTTTCCAGTATCTGCCTTTTGAAAGATGCCAAGCTAGAGAGAACCAGGCTCTCCGAAGCCAGTATGGAATTATGGCAATAGCTTCTGCTTTCTCTTCCAAGATTTTCTTCAGAACCCTCGGAATGAGAGGAAGAGGAGGGAAAACATAAACTAATTCCTTTGACCAGTCTATTGACAGACCGTCTATGGCCAGTGGGTGACCTCTGGGGGACAGCGAGCAGAATTTCTGAACCTTTCTGTTGTCTTGGGATGCCATAACATCTATAGTTGCAATTCCCATCTTCATAGTGACTTCTTTGAATATTTTCTGGTTCAGACTCCATTCCCCTGCATGAAGACAATTGCGACTGAGATAGTCTGCTCTTGAATTCAGAGTACCTTTTATGTGAACTGCTGAAATGTTCAACAAATTGGTTTCTGCCCATAGCATGATCCTTCTGCACTCTCTGGCAATTTGAACACTGCGGGCTCCACCCTGTTTGTTGATGTAGAATGCAGAGACCAGGTTGTCTGTTTGCACCAAGACATTTTGCTTGAAGAGAATGGGCTGAAAATGATGGAGAGCCAGCCTGATAGCCCTCAGTTCCCTGTGGTTGGAAGATAGCCTCTTTTCTTCTAAGGACCACTTTTGTTGAGTCCAAAGCTCTCCCACATGAGCACCCCAGCCCCAGGAGGAGGCATCCGTCGTGAGAGTCGTCTGACGAAGATGGATCAGTGTTTTCCCTAAACTCAACCTCTGGGGCTGGGTCCACCACTGGAGGTCTATTCTGGTGAGTGGGGAAGGGGTCATTAACTTGTCCAGGGACAAGGGGTTCCTGTTCCAGGCAGAAAGGATATCTGCTTGTAGACCTCTCATGTGTGCCTTCGCCCAAGGAACAGCGTCTATCGAGGAGGTCATCAGCCCCAAGACTTTCATCGCTCGACGAATGGAAATCCTGTGAGTTGAAGTTAGGAACAATGCTTGATGCATGAGTCTTTGCCTTCTTTCCTCTGTTAGCTTCAGGGTCATAGTACTTGAGTTTATAATAAACCCCAGGAACTTTATCTCCTGGACTGGAATCAGATGGGATTTTGCCATATTTATTAAGAACCCATGAGTTTTCAAAGTATTCAGAGTTATCTGGAAATGGAGAGTCAGAATTTCTCTGGATGGAGCCATAACTAGCCAATTGTCCAAGTACGGGACTACTGTTACCCCTTGAAGACGGAGATGAGCTGTCAGCACAATTATAATTTTTGTAAATGTTCTTGGTGCTGATGTTATCCCAAAGGGTAGGCATGTGAATTGAAAATGAAGGGTTCCTGATGGAGTCTGGAGGGCTATCCTCAGAAATCTGCGATGGGATGGTAGTATTGGAACATGCAGATATGCATCCTGCAGGTCGATTAGGGCCATAAAACAATTTCTTTGTAGCAGGGTAAGAGCTGACTGAATAGTCTCCATCCTGAACTTCTTTTTGGCAAGAAAATTGTTTAGAAAAGTCAAGTCTATTATTAAACGCCACTTTTTGTGAGGCTTTGGCACCAAAAAACATCTTGAATAAACCCCTTGACCTTGAAGGGGAAATGGGACTGGGTCTAGGGCCTTCTTGTTGAGGAATTCTTGAACCAGATTGAGAACCCTTGGATCGTTTTTGTTGACAAAGTATCTGTCTGGAGGGAAGTTCTGAAACTCTAGAGAGTATCCTCTTCCTATTGTGGACACAACCCAGGCATCGGAGGAAGTCTCTGACCATCTTGCTGAAAAATGTGATAATCTTCCTCCTATTGGCAGGTCTTTTGGCCTGGCATCAGAATTCCCCAGTTTTGGGTTTTGATTTCCTTTTTCCCAGGGCAGGGAAATCTGGGCGAGGTCTGAATCTTCTATTCTGGAATTTGGGGTTCTTTCTAAATTTTGGGGACCTTTTCCCCTGGAAACGAAAGGACCTGCCCCCAAATTGCTTCTTTGGTTGTGGGAAGGAGTGCCTGTTGTCTGAAAGGGACTCAAGAATACGTTCCAATTGAGGACCAAAGAGACTGTTATCTTGGTATGGTAGTCCACAGAAATTTGCTTTGGCTGGAACATCCCCTTTCCACAACTTAATCCATAGGGCACGCCTGGCTGAGTTAGAGGCTACCATGGCCCTGGAGGAATACTTCATGACATCCAAGGGAGCATCACATAGAAATTCAGATGCATTCTTCAGAAGTGGCAGTGATTTCAGGATCTCCTGCCTTGGGGCACCATCTTTAATATCTTGGGTTAACTGACTTAACCAAATTCTCAGAGCTCTTGCCACTGGAACTAAGGCTAAAGCTACTTTACATGATGAAGAGGCTGAAAGGTAGGTTTTTTCAGGAAGCCATCTGCTTTCCTATCCACTGGATCAGGCAAGATAGCAGTATCTTCAGATGGAAAAACTGATCGTTTTGAAAGCTTGGCTACTGGCAAGTCAATCTTTGGGACTGAGCCCCAGCCAGTACTGGTCTGTGGATCCATTCTGTAAAAAATGTTAAATCTGTGGCCAGAATAGTAGCGCTTAGCTGGACTTACCCATTCTCGCTTCAGATGATCCAAGAGTGACATGAAAGCCCTTTGTCTCTAGAAATAGGGAAATAAAACAGCTTGTCTGGAGGCTAAGATTTAATAAGGATCTGTCTACTGTGAGATGCATGAGAGTGATCTCAGGCCAGGAGCACCTTCTTCTCAGCACTGCAGGACATGGCTGCACAGGTGCAGGTGCTGCTTATTGGTAGATGCATGGAAGCAATCTAATCCAGGCAGAGGTGTTTATACAGAGTACACCTAGCCCCACTATATATGTCTGTGTAAAAACCCAGACTAGTGACACCGGGCTCATCGGGACGAGGGACCAGCCGGAGCCTTGGTATACAGCCCAGTGTATACAGGTCAGTACAAGAGTGTAAAAACACAGAAAGACCTGACTCTTCTGAAAGACCTAGAGAAAAAAGAAATACAAAGCTTGGGTGTGCGTTCATGCCTCTTATAGGCGGTGCTACCAATTGATTGGTTGAAACGTTTCATTGCTTGTTAACCTGTCTCTTCTGATTTGTACCCTAGGGATAAAATCCCATATGTGTGCTGCCGACGGACGATAAGGAAAGGAGTTATATTCTTGTGCATAGGGGGCAGGATTATAGGAGTTATATTTTTATATTCTTGTGCATATGGGGCAGGATTATAGGAGTTATATTTTTATTTTCTTGTGCATAGGGGGCAGGATTATAGTAGTTATATTCCTGTACATAGGGGGCAGTGTTGTAGTAGTTATATTCTTGTACATAGGGGGCAGTATTATAGGAGTTATATTCTTGTGCATAGGGGGCAGGATTATAGGAGTTATATTTTTATATTCTTGTGCATAGGGGGCAGGATTATATTAGTTATATTCTCGTACAGAGGGGGCAGTATTATAGTAGTTATATTCTTGTACATAGGGGGCAGTATTATAGTAGTTATATTCTTGTACATAGGGGCAGTATTCTAGTAGTTATATTATTGTACATAGGGGGCAGTATTATAGTAGTTATATTCTTGTACATAGGGGGAAGTATTATAGGAGTTATATTCTTGTACATAGGGGGCAGTATTATAGGAGTTATATTCTTGTACATAGGGGGGCAGTATTACAATATATTTTACTTATCACAAGGCCACGCCTACTTGTTTTGACCCCCGCCCACAGAATGGGGCACTTTTACAGTTTTTTCCAGGGCCACTTTAAATTCCCAGTCCGCCCCTGTATGTATGGATAGGGTTATGTATGAAAATATGTGCCTATGTATTCTTGGTGATATCCAATGCTATCAAAAATTGGACAAAAATCCAACGAAGACATTTAAAGACGATGTTAAAATTATCTTGGACTCTGGCACGAGAAATCGTTTCTGAGACAGAACACAAGTTTATGCTGCCTAAGCATCCTCAAATTGCGGTCCCAAATGTACACAAGGGGTATCTGCTCCTAAAAGGCAGACCAAAAGTCTCAGGTATGAACAATTTAACACAAAATGCAAGCTGCTATCTAGATAATTTGTTGAGGCCTTTCGTACTGTCCCTTCCATCCTACATGAGAGACACCATGGAGGTTCTTAAGAAATTGGAAGTACTCCAGGTTGATGCTAGTCACTTTCTGGCAAGTTTAGACTTCAAAGCCTTCTTCCCACACGAGAAGAGGATTGAGGCAGTGTGTTTTTTCCTACAGGCAATGGGGTGCAGTACTATCAGCACAATGAGTTCCTTGTAGAGGATAGGGTGGCATTCGGAGAGGAGTTTACTAAGTGGACACAACATGTCCCATTATGGCTGAGGTACATAGTGTGATGATGTGCTGTTGATCTGGACATCTACTCCAGAAGAATTTGAGACGTTTGTGACCAAATTGAATTGTAACAACTTGGGTTTGCGTTTTCGTCATAAGATTGCCTTTCTGGACCTAGAGGTTAGCAAAACAGCAGATTGACAAATAACTACAACGGTATACAGAAAGACCTCTGCCACTAATAATTTCTTATGATGGGATAGCTGTCATCCGTACCCCCTGAAAAAAGGGATCCCAAAGGGACAGTTCCTCTGCATGAGAAGGAACTGCAATGGCTTTTGAGAATTTCAAAAGAAGTATAAAGACCTGAGTGATCGTTTTAGACGACGAGGATTTCCATCATGGATCCTAAATGAATACTACCATTAAGCTTGTACGGTGGATAGAGTTTATTTACTTACACCAAAAGAAAGAGACAGTAGTTCTGAACAAGCAACACGAATCACACAATAAGGAGGTCAGCCAGCATTGGGACCTCCTCTTGCATGATAAAGAAATAGCTCAAATGATTCCCCCCAAACCAGCAATAAGCTATAGAAGGGGAAAAATCTGAAGGACCTACTAGTCCATAGCTACCTACTGCCATCTAAACCCAGTGAGACATGGCTAGAAAGAAGACCTAAAGGAACTTTTCACTGTGGACACTGCTTTGTGTGCAGATGGATAACACCCTGTAAATATGTAACAAGTGCATCCATGTTGGAAAAATTTGAGATATGGGACTTCATTAATTATTCCACATCAGGAGTGGTGTACATAGCCATCTGCACATGTCCTGCAGATTATGTTGGGAAAACATTCAGACTGTTCAGAAAAAGGATTCAAGAACATATGCTTAGTATCATAGACAACAAAGATACCCCAATAGCCAAGCATATGTGGAGATACCATCAGGGTAACCAAAAAGCAATATCATTTAGAGGCATTAAGGAAGTGAGACCAAAAACTAGAGGAGGGGATTGGGACAGAATGATCCTTAGGAAGGAAGCTCAATGGACATTCAGAATTAACTCCATCAAACCGCATGGAATAAATGACTTTATTTCTTATGCAAGTTTTATTGAATAAAAGATGAGATGGACACCCTGAGCAAGGGACATGAACATCCTAGGTTTTCCATTTAAAAGATACCAATGGTATGTGTAGAATGGCCTATAGGAAGGACTAGCCTTTCTCCAGTGGATACAGCGTTACTAGCACTGATGTCAGAGAGTACCCAATTACTAGCACTGATGTTGGAGATACCGCAGCCTCTTGCGGTATTTAACATACTTCTATACCACACATGCAATCTTATGTAATTGATTACACTAACCCTTAGTTATTGATTTTACTTCTTAATCTGAATTACCCTGTGCAAACCGGACACACCACAAATGCTACTAAGTCATCACTCGATGCAAGTATTCACTTAATACAGTCAGGATCACTGTGATAAAGGCACTGGAAGCAGTGCTGTTTCAATGCTATACCTTACAGTAATTTCAGATCCATCCTATGTCCTAAAAGTTATACCAATCCGTTGGCATATTCATGCTGAACTAGTAAGCAACTATTCAAACACTCCGCCAATAACACGCCCCTAATATGCCAACTTGTCACTGATCGGGAAAGCGGCACAACATGTTGCGATCCATCAATATGTTCACTGAGTGCCCAGCCCAGAACATATGCATGACACAATAAACCTGGTATGGAGATCACTGTCGCGTGCATTATCTTACCTGTTATTTACTTTCTCCGTTCGCATCATTCACCGGGATGTATTACGAGCGGCCTGGGAGGTGGACCACGCCACCTCTGGCACCTCCCCCTCAGCACTGATAGGCTAACGTACCTGGCTTGAGGGAAACACACCCCCTCTGAAGCTAAGCCAGCAGATTAAAAAGATGTAGCGGATCCAGCTTCACACAACCATCCAGAGTCAGTAAAAACATATCAATTTATTTCATATTCTTTAAAAATTCACAGAGGCAGATGAACATGTAAGAGAACACAGACATACACAGCGTAAATGCCTACGCATTTCAGAAAAAATCCTTCGTCATGGCATCATGAAAAGATCCTTCATCATGGCATCATGATTTTTTCTGAAATGCGTAGGCATTTATGCTGTGTATGTCTGTGTTCTCCTACATGTTCATCTGCCTCTGTGAATTTTTAGAGAATATGAAATAAATTGCCATGTTTTTACTGACCCTGGATGGTTGTGTGAAGCTGAATCCGTTACATGTTTTTGCTTGTGCTGGACTGAGAACAAGAGTTTTCCGTGCTCCAACCTTACCAGAAGCTGCTACAAGATCTTCAGATGATCTGACTCTACATCTTCTTAGTATAAGCCAGCTGATTGGTTCCATTGGTAGGCTCGTCGGCGGTGACGAGCTAGGGATTAGAAACAAAAGTAGGGCTGTAACAGCGCACGCTGCGGCCAGTACAATGCCAATATGCGCACAGCACAGACCTCCGTGATACATAACGTAGAGTAATATGCTGTTTGTAGAGACCCCTGATGAATCTATGGCAGATGAAACGCGTTGGGTCCTAGGGTTCTATGTGTGCAGTTGGCAGGAGCTAGTTTGAGGGACAGTCAGTCTAATTATTCAGTCTAGCAAGGAGATACACTTAAACTATGATACATAGTTACTTTACATGACATAAGCTACTGTGTAACCGCTCTATCCAAGACACTGGTACTAATCTATAACTGACTGGCACCAACATAGCATACTATGTTTAAAAACCCAATATACACACTGGAAAAGGTTTTAAATTTTCTTAGTGTGTATGTGTTGCAGAGATTAAAAGCAACAATCAGAGTGGGATTAAATCGCAGAAATGTGCTGTTGTACCCATTTAGGATTAGAACACTGAGAAAAACCATTTATGTATGTATGTGTAGAATATTCCATGTGTGGTCTGACCAGGGATTTGTATAAGGGCAAAATAATGGGGCACATTTACTTACACGGTCCAGTCCACTAAGGTTGTGCGCCCAATATGCAGCAAGTGTCGCTGCTGCGCCGAGGTCCGCTAGAGTTCACCTTCTTCGTCCCGGTGCATGTAAGTGCTGATCATGCGATCTACGGTTTTACGAATCCGTCGGGTTGCCCAACGGCCACGTCCCCGATTTCTGTCGCGTGAAAGACGGCGCCGATGCGACACAATTCAATCCAGTGCGCCAAAATCCTGGGGCACTTCGGCGCAAATCAGACCCTTAGTAAATGAGCCCCATTGTCTTTATCGTGAGAATCTATTCCTCTCTTGATACATCCCATAATTTTATTTGCTTAAGCAGCAGCCGCCTGGCTCTGGTCACTAAACTTAAGTTTCCAATCCGGCAATACCCCCAAATTCTCTTCAGCTCCAATTTTACAGAGTAATTGACTGTTTACAACCTAACTATACATTTTGTTTACATGGCCTAAGTGCATAATTTTACATTTATCTACATTAAACCTCATCAACCATTTCTCTGCCACTCGTCAAGCTTCCACAAATCCCTCTGTAATGCTAAACTATCGACCTCAGTATTTATTACTTTACACAGCTTAGTATCATCTGCAAATATTGACACTTGACTGTGTCAACCCACTACAAGGTCATTAATAAAAATATTAAAAAGAAGTGGCCCCAATACTGACCCCTGTGGCACTCTACTGGTAACATCAACCCAATCTGAGAATGTGCCATTAATTATGACCCTCTGTTTTCTATCACTAAGCCTCTATATACAGAGGAGCCACTGTACAGGGTACAGGGGGATTAATCTATAAATATAGGAACTAATGTATAGGGGCGGGGTTTAATCTATATATAGAGGAGCCACTGTATAGGGGACAGTGGTTAATGTATACATAAAGGAGCCACTATATAAGGGATGGGGGTGGGTGCAATCTATATATAAAGGAGCCTCTGTATAGGGGACATGCAGGTTTAATTTATATATAGAGGAGCCAGGATATAGGAGGCAATTGAGGGTGTAATCTACATATACAGGAACCACTATATAGGAGACAGGGTGGTTTAATCCATATATAGAGGGGCCACTGTATAGGGGACAGGAGGTGTAATCTATTCATAGAGGGTACACTGTATTAATCTATATATAGAGGAGCCACTGTATAGGGGATGGGGGAGGGTGTAATCTATATATAGAGGAGCCACTGTATTGGGGTCGGGAGGGGGGGGCGGTAATTTATACACAGGAGAACCACTGTATTGAGGACCGGGTAGGTGTTAATTTATATGTAGAGGAGCCAATGTATAGGAGACAGGGGATGTAATTTTTATGTAAAGGAGCCCCTGCATAGGGGACGGAGTGTAATTTATATACAGAGGAGGCATTGTATAGGGGACGTGGGTGCCCTATACAATAGAGCAGCCACTGTATACAAGACAGATGGAGGGTATAATTTATAAATAGAGTAGCCACTGTATGGTCGACAGGGGGTGTAATTTATATATAGATTAGCCACTGTATAGGAGACCGGGGGATGTAATTTATATATAGAGGAACCACTGTAAAGGAGACAGGGTGTTTAATACATATATAGAGGAGCCACTGTATGAGGGACAGTGGGTGTAATCTTTTTGTAGAGGAGCCACTGTATAGGAGACAGGGGATGTAATATTTATGTAAAGGAGCCACTGAATAGGGGATGAGGGTGTAATTTATATATAAAGGAGGAATTGTATAGGGGACAGGGGTGTAATTTATATATATAGGAGCCACTGTATAGGGGACGGGTGGTGTGATTTATATATAGAACAGTCACTGTATGCGAGACAGGTGGAGGGTTATATTTATATATAGATAAGCCACTGTATAGGAGTCGGGGGGGGAAGTAATTTATATATAGAGGAGCCACTGTATAGGGAACAGAGGGGTTGATCTATATATTGAGGAGCCACTGTGTAGGAGACAGGGTGATTCAATCCATATATAAAGGAGCCACTGTATATGGGACAGGAGGCCTAGTAAAAAAAGACAGGGGGGTGTAATTTATATACATAAAGAGGCAGAGGCAGCAAATGTATAGTGGACGGGGGATGGTGTAATTTACATATAGAGGAGCCAATGTATAGGGGGCAGGGGGATAATCTATATATAGAGGAGCCACTGTATAGGGGACAGGGGTGTAATCTATATACAGAGGAGTCACTGTATAGGGTAAGAGGGTAGTAAACTATATATAGAGGAGCCATTGTAAAGGGGACAGAAGGTGTAAACTAAATATAGAGGAGCCACTGCATAGGGGAGAGGGGGTGTAATCTATATAAAGAGCGACTGTATAGGGTACAGGGGGTTAATCTATATATAGAGGAGCCAATGTATAGAGGACAGGGGGTGTAATCCATATATAGAGGAGCCACTGTATAGGGGACAGGGGGTGTAATTTATATATAGAGGAGCCAATGTATAGGGGGCAGGGGGTTAATCTATATATAGAGGAGCCACTGTATAGGGGACAGGGGTGTTATCTATATACAGAGGAGCCACTGTATAGGGTAAGGGGGTAGTAAACTTTATATAGAGGAGCCACTGTAAAGGGGACAGAAGGTGTAAACGAAATATGGAGGAGCCACTGCATAGGGGGGAGGGGGTTAATCTATATTAAGGAGCCAATGTATAGGGGACACGGGGTGTAATCTATATATAGAGGAGCCACTGTATAGGGGACAGGGGGTGTAATTTATATATAGAGGATCCAATGTATAGGGGGAAGGGGGTTAATCTATATATAGAGGAGCCACTGTATAGGGGACAGGGGTGTAGTCTATATACAGAGGAGCCACTGTATAGGGGATGGGGATGTAATCTATATATAGAGGAGCCACTGTAAAGGGGACAGGGGGGTTAATCTATAAATAGGGGAACCACTGTATAGGGGAAGGGGGTGTAATCTATATATAGAGTAACCACTGTGTAGGAGACAGGGTGGTTTAATCCATATATAGAAGAGCCACTGTATAGGGGGCAGGAGGTGTAATCTATATATCTAGAGGAGGCACTCTATTAATGTAATTATAGAGAATCCGCTGTATAGGGTACAGGGGTATAATCTATATATAGAGGAAACACTTATAGGGGATGGGGGAGGGTGTAATCTATATGTATAGGAGCCACTGTATTGGGTTCGAGGGCTGTAATTTATATATAGAAGAACCGCTGTATCGGGGATGTGGGTGTGTAATTTATGTATAGAGGAGCCATTGTATAGGGGACGGGGGTGTAATTTATATATAGAGCAGCCACTGTATACGAGACAGGTGGAGGTTGTAATTTATATATAGAGGAGCCACTGTATAAGAGACAGGGGGATGTAATTTATATATAGAGGAGGCACTGTATAAGGGAGGGGGCAGTATATAGAGGATGGGGGGTTTAATTAATGTATATAACCATTGTATAGAGCACCATGAGTGTAATTCATATATAAAGGAAGTGTATAGGAAACAGGTGATGAAAGTTATGTATAGATGCACTGTATAGAGGATGGGGGGTGTAATTCATATGTAGAGGCACTAAATAGAGGACAGCTGGGTGTAGTTCATGTATAATGGGCTTGAGCGGTGTAATTCATATATAGAGGACAGGGAGGGGTGTAGCTTATGTATATAGACAGGGTGGTGTAATTTACTTATAGAGGCACTGTATAGAGAATGGGGGTGTGTAAGTCAAGTATAGTGGGTGTGGGGAATGTTTTTAGGGGGAGCTGTAAAGAGGGTCGGCTTTGGATAGGGGAGGTCACTGTGTAGATGAAATGGGCCATTGTTTTTTGGGAGGGGGTTGTATAGTGGGGGTTGCTTTATAGCACAGGCAGCTTTATATAAAAGAATGAAAATAGCAGTGTATAGTGAGTGGCGCTCTATAGTAGGTGTACCGTTCATTCATAAATGGAGCTGCGATTATACTGAAAGTGATTGTGGTATCTTTAAGGGCACAGATGTGCTGCCAAGAGCTGAAGACATCCAGTGGTGAATTCATCACAGCTGGAGGAGCTATGCCGGATGAAGAAGGGATCCCAGACTAGAAGGGGCACTAAAGAGGCTGTAATGAGGTTGTAATGAAGAAGATAGTAAACGGTGAGTGATCTGATATAATTATATTATAATCTCTTAGATTGTCGGCATTTAATTTTTAATTTGGAATAATTTTTTGTTATTGTCTTTTGAGTATGCGTTAGATGGTATTATTTTGAAGTGGCAGGGGTGTGGTGGTATTATTCAGGCATGATGTAGTGGTGTGGTAGCGGTGTGGAGGTATTATTTAGTCTTGCTGCAGTGGTAATGGTAGTGGTGTGTTGGTAATATTCAGTCATGTTGCAGTAGTAATAGTAGTGGTGTGGTGGTAATATTCAGTCATGATGCAGTGGTAATTGTAGTTGCTCTTGGAGGACATTTTGGTACCATTCTTTATTCATGGATGTGTTTTTAGGCAAGACTGTGAGAGAGCCGATTTCCTTGGCTGAGAAGCAACCCCACACATGAATGGTTGCAGGGTGCTTTACAGTTGGCATGAGACAAAACTGGTAGTATCGCTCACCTTGTGTTCTCTGAACAAGCGGTTTTCCAGCTGTTCCAAACAATTGGAAAGGGGATTCATCAGAGAAAATGATTTTACCCCAGTCCTCAGCAGTCCACACCCTGTACCTTTTGCAGAATATCAGTCTGTCCCTGATGTTTTTTTCTGGAGAGAAGTGGCTTCTTTGCTGCCCTCCTTGACACTAGGCCTTGCTCCAAAAGTCTCCGCTACACAGTGCGTGCAGATGAACTCACACCTGCCTGCTGCCATTCCTGAGCAAGCTCTCCACTGCTGGTAGCCCGATCCCAAAGCTGAAACACTTTTAAGAGACAGTCCTGGCACTTGCTGGTCCTTCTTGGGCGCCTTGGAGCCTTTGTGGCAACAATGGAACCTCTCTCCTTGAATTCCTTGATGATGCGATAGATTGTTGACCGAGTTGCAATCTTTCTAGCTGTGATACTCTTCCGTATTAGGCGAGTTTTGTGCAGTGCAATGATGACTGCACGTGTTTCTTTAGAGATAACCATGAGTTAACAGAAGAGAAACAATGATGCCAAGCACCAGCCTCCTTTAAAAGTGTCCAGTGGTGTGATTCTTACGTAATCATGACAGATTGATCTCCAGCCCTGTCCTCATCAACACTCACACGTGTTAATGGAGCAATCACTGAAACAATGTCAGCTGCTCCTTTTAAGGCAATCCTGCAATGAAGTTGAAATTTGTTTTGGGGGAAAAAAGTCATTTCCAAGGCAAATATTGACTTTGCACGAATTGCTGTTAAGCTGATCACTCTTTATAACATTCTGGAGTATATGCAAATTGCCATTATAACAACTGATGCAGTCCACCATAACACTGGGTTATAAAACCCCTGCACTGTTTGGGATCTCAGTCAAACTTGCCGGGCATAGACAGTCGTAGGCGGGGTTCAGCAGCAGGAAGACAGACCGCGGGAGCAGACAAGGAAACCTGTTGCTGTTGCTGAGCGGCTAGCAGCTGTTCACGTTGAGCGGAAATCTCCCGGGATTGCTGGACCACTATGGTGGCAAAGTTTGATCAAGTGGGACCTCGGCGGGATCTATGGCCAGATCTTACTGTCAGTGTACGGGTCAGGGGATCCTCTGGACCACCGCGGGAGATGGTACTAGCGGACACCTGGTTTTCGCCAGAGGTCCAAGCGGAAGGGAACGGGCACACAAGCACAGCAACACGGAGGAACTCGGGTAACACGTCAACACGGAGAAACTCGGGTAACACAGCAACAAGGCAACACAGGACTCAGGAGCAGGACCACACAGGAACGCAGGAATAACTGCTAGGAAGCTTTCTCTCAGGCTGTGAGACACAAAGATCCGACAAGGCAGGAATGGAGGTGCCGGATTATAAAGTGGAAGTGAAACGGTGCGCTGGCCCTTTAAATTTTCGGCAGCCACCAGGCTCGCGCATGCACGGCAGTCTGATGGAGACCAGGAGCTGGGACAGGTGAGTCTGGGGAAGCGGGGGCCGCGGGAGCACCCGTGACACATTAAACCTCATCAACCATTTCTCTGCCCACTCCTCAAGTTTCCACAAATCCCTTTGTAATGCTAAACTATCGACCTCAGTATTTATTACTTTACACAGTTTAGTGTCATCTGCTAATATTGAAACTTGACAGTGTAAACCCACTACAAGGTCATTAATAAAAATATTAAAAAGTAGTGGCCCCAATACTGTGGCACTCCACTGGTAATGTTAACCCAATCTGAGAATGTGTAATTAATGACGACCCTCTGTTTTCTATCACTAAGACAATTACTTACCCAAATACACAGATTTTCCCCTAATCCCACCAGTCTCATTTTATGTACCAACCTTTTATGCGGCACGGTTTCAAATGCCTTCGAAAAGTACAGATATATATCCACAGCGTCCCCCAGATCCAGCCTGGAACTTACTTCCTCGTAGATTAGTCAGGTATTACTAAAGATTACTAAAGTATTATTAGTAACATTTGACAAATATAATTTTCTATGTAATATTTGATTAAATATGTATACTTTTAAATAATTTCTATCTGATTCATTTATTTTTGTTTGTAGAAACCTGTGAAGAGAAGATCTTCATTAATGCCCCGAGGGGCAATGTTACTCAGTCTATAAATCCACCTTGACTCTCTACGCAAAAGTTCAGATGTCAAATTTCCCCCTTGTATTGTGGGTCGAACAGTACTCAAGGCCACTAACTTAATGCCCCGTTGATAGTTCCTTTCCTTGGGAGAAGCTTGATTCTGCATTGGTTATGGTCGAGAAATGCTGTTGGATTCTCTTTCTCAATTCTTGGGAGGTTTGTCCCACATAATTTTTTTCACAGGGACATATCAGAGCACATATGACATTTTCAATCTGCAATTTATATAGTTGTACAGAGAGTAAGTTCCAAAGTCTCCAGTATTCCACTGATCTTTAGTTACTTGCACAAGGGGACATACGGAACATTTTCCTCATAGAAAGGAGCCCCGCAATCTGATGCCAGTACCAATTGGTGTAGTTGGGCTTTGGAAATGGCTGTGTGATAGTTTATCCTTGAAGTTTTCTGCCCTCTTGGCTATCAGACTAGGTCGATTAGAGAGAGGATGTTTTGTTTTGGGTTCAGCCATCACGATGTTCCAATGTCTCCTTTAAAATGTTATGTACATCCTGCCATTGATTGTTGCAAATGGTGGTTATACTTGGTTTCAGTTCATTTCGTCTCTGGCGTGGTTGACAAAAGTTCCTGCATTGTGGAATTCCATGCTCGTGTATAGGCTCAGGCTATGATTTCTTCATGTACCCCCTATTCCTAAATCTGTGAGTCAAGTCCACAACATTTTGGCGAAAGTCTGCATCTGTACTGCAGTTCCTTCTTAGGGGAATAAATTGACCCAAAGGAATCACAGTTTTTAAAAGTTCCGGATGGAAGGTTCAAGGAACATACAAACTCCTGACAAGAAGATAACGAACCATTCCATATTAGAAGCACATCATCTATAAAACGAAACCATCCAAACTGTGATGTCGAAAAATCATCCCTTGGGTACACGTGTGCGCCCTCCCACCAACCCAAAAATAGGTTGCCATAGGAGTGTAAACATTTACAATTTTTAAGTGTTTTTTATAGTTTTTTGGTTCTTGTCTGTGTATATATGTTTTCTATTGTATAGTGGCGTATTTATGGCACACAGTCTTTCTCTTGTAGTTCATAAAGTGCAATTTATATGTGTTTGGCCAGTTTGAATAGTCTGCTGTGCAGGACCCACAATCTAGTTTGTACAGATCCAAATGCTTTCCAGCAAACTTCAGAATGGCCAAAATATGTACTGACTTAAGCAGGAGGACATGTCTGGCACTGCAGGATCTGAATCCCTGGCGGTGTATTGTGATACTGACTTTGTTACATTGGTCCCAGCTATTTGCAGGTCACTTACTAGGTCCTCATTATGACCCCATGAGGTGAGATCTTGTGTGGAGCCCCTGATCAATGGAGATTATCAGTGGTCCTGCATGTTTTCCCATTATCTTATCATTGCTCCCACAGTTGATTTCTTCATATCAAGCCGCTTGCTGTCACGGGTGCTCCTGCGACCCATATTGCGGGTCGTGGGCTCACCCGTGCCCCTCTGTGTTCACAGGCGCGGCGCTCACGCTGCTCACCTCTCCTCGCTCCTGGGTTCCGTCCGCGGTCTGTGTGTGTGGATCTCCTAGGGCGTGCGCGTGGTAAAATTTAAAGAGTCAGCACACCGTTAATTGGCATTGGCCATTTCCCAGAAGGCTATTTAAATCTGCCTCTCCCATCACACCCTGCCAGATCTTCATGCCTTGTGCCCTAGAGAAAGCTTTGTCTGATGCCCTGCGCTATTATTGTGATTTCCCGTTGTGACCCCAGTTCCATTCCTTACTACACTCCTCCGCTGCCTGCCTTGACCTATTGCTACGTCCCCGACTCTTATCCCGTGCTGCTCATCCTGCCTCGGACTGTCCCTGACTACGAGATTGCTTGCCCTTCATGTACCTCGACCATGGCTGCCACTGCGGACAAGTCACGTCTGTGGAATTACCTGGTGGTAGCACGCCACGGCAAGTTCAACCCGCTTTGTGGTGGGCTCTGGTGAAAACTGGGTTCCCAGGTATTGGTTTGTGTCGTCTGCGGGGTTCAAAGGATCCAAAAGCTCCAATCCTGAAACTTGCCTTTTGTAGATTCAGGCTTCCCAGTCTAGTAAAAATCTACAATTTTGTTTCTGGTGTCCTTCGACAGCTCTTTGGTCTGTGGAGTTTGGAATGTAACTCTTTGAGGTTATGAACAGGTGTATTTTATACTTATAACAAGTTCAAAACAACTTATCATAGTATCATAGTAGGCTGGAAAAAGACGTAAGTCCATCAAGTCCAACCTTTAACAATTAAATAAATGTTTTATCCCCATAACCCATGATATTTTTTCTCTGTAAAAAGGCATCCAGGCCTCTCTTGAACATGTACATAGAGTCCGCCATAACAACCTCCTGCGGCAGAGAGTTCCATAGTCTCAAAACTCTTACAGTAAAGAACCTTTGTCTATGTTGATGGTAGAATCGCCTCTCCTCTAGGCGTAGAGGATGCCCCCTTGCCCTGGTCACAGGCCTAGGTATAAAAAGATCTCTGGAGAGATCCTTGTACTGTCCGTTCAGGTATTTGTACATTGTAATGAGGTCTCCCCTCAGTCGTCTTTTTTCTAAACTGAATAATCCCAAATTTTGTAATCTGTCATTGTATTCTAACCCCCCCATTCCCCTAATAATCCTGGTTGCTCTCCTCTGCACCCGTTCCAGCTCTACTATGTCCTTTTTATACACTGGTGCCCAAAACTGTACACAATATTCCATGTGTGGTCTGACCAGTGATTTGTATAAGGGCAAAACTATGTCTTTATCATGAGAATCTATTCCTCTCTTGATACATCCCATAATTTTATTTGCTTTGGCAGCAGCTGCCTGGCTCTGGTCACTAAAATTAAGTTTACCATCCACCAATACCCCCAAGTCCTTTTCAGCTCCAGTTTTACCAAGTAATTGACCGTTTAGAACATAATTATACTTTTTGTTTTCATGGCCCAAGTGCATAACTTTACCTTTAAAATTACTTTAGAATTTAATTATCTACATTATATCTCATCAACCATTTCTCTGCCCACTCCTCAAGCTTCCACAAATCCCTCTGTAATGCTAAACTATCGACCTCAGTATTTATTACTTTACACAGCTTAGTATCATCTGCAAATATTGAAACTTGACTGTGTAAACCCACTACAAGGTCATTAATAAAAATATTTAAAAGAAGTGGCCCCAATACTGACCCCTGTGGCACTCCACTGGTAACATTAACCCAATCTGAGAATCTGCCATTAATGACCACCCTCTGTTTTCTATCACTAAGCCAATTACTTACCCAGATACACAGATTTTCTCCTATTCCCAGCAGTCTCATTTTATATACCAACCTTTTTATGTGGCACGGTGTCAAATGCCTTTGAAAAGTCCAGATATACAACATCCACAGCGTCCCCCAGATCCAGTCTTGAACTTCCCTCCTCGTAGAAATTAATCAGATTAGTCTGACAGGACCGATCTCTCATAAACCCATGCTGATGCTGGGTTATAAGGTTGTGCACAGTGAGATACTCCAGGATAGCATCTCTAACAAACCCCTCAAATATTTTCCCCACCACAGCAGTTAGACTCACGGGTCTGTAATTTCCAGGATCGCTATTAGATCCTTTTTTGTATATTGGTACCACATTTGCTATGCGCCAGTCCTGTGGAACATAACCAGTCCTCAGTGAATCTTCAAATATTAAAAATAACAGTCTGTCTATCACGGTACATAATTCATGCAGAACCCGGGGGTGTATGCCATCTGGCCCCGATGATTTATCTATCTTAGCGCTTGCGAGGCAGCGCCGTTCCTCTTGCTGGGTTAAACTGTTCACATTCCAAAACTAATTTACATTATTCCTCATTGTGTCTTCCACCAGGGGATTTTCCTGGGTAAAGACAGTTGAGAAGGCGACATTCAGTAGACTGGCCCTTTCCTCATCTCCTTCCACCATGACCCCCATGTTATTTCTAAGAGGACCCACACTCTCTGTTTTTAGTTTCTTATCATTTATATACTTGAAAAATAATTTGGGATTATTTTTGCTCTCTCTGGCAATTTTTCTCTCAGTCTCTATTTTTGCAGCCTTTATCTGCTTTTTACAGGATTTATTTTTCTCTCTATAATCCTGTAATGCCTCATCGCTACATTCACGTTTTAGCACCTTAAACGCCTTATCTTTCTCGCTTATTGCTTTCCTTACAAGACTAGTTAGCCATATTGGCTTTTTCTTGTTCCTCTTATACTTTTTCCCATAAGGTATGTGTTTCTCACAGGACTTTTTCAGAATATATGAGAAAAATTCCCATTTTTGGGGGGGCTTTTGTCTTTGAGAACATTATCCCAGTCTATGCCTTTAAGGTCTTCACTTAGTTGCTGAAAATTTGCCCTCCTGAAGTTTAGAGTGTTGGTTGCCCCTTCCCTAACGTTCTTAGTAAACTGTAGTACAAAATCAATGATATTATGATCACTATTCCCCAGGTTCCCCCCAACCTGTAGTTTTGATACCCTATCAGGTCTGTTGGTAAGGTCCAGCAGTGCCCCCCCCCCCCCCCTCTTGTTGGCTCCAAGACTATTTGCGACAGGTAATTGTCTTTTGTTGTTGACAAGAACCTGCTGCCTTTGAATGGAGTGGAGCCTCTTAAAGAAGAAGGAGCCTCTTAAAGAAGAAGTTATAGGTCTGTGAGAGCTAGATAACTAACTTGTTTTTTGGTGACCAAATACTTATTTACCACAATAATTTGCAAATAAATTCTTTCAAAATGAGACAATGTGTCAGGCTAGTGGGTTGTCGAACCTCTGGACCACTGCAGACGATGACTCAAGCCACTACCTGGGACCGGAGTCTAAGTGGTACCTGGTTTTCACCAGAGCCCGCCGCAAAGCAGGTTAGACAAGCTGCGGCGTAGTACCACCAGGTCGTTGCTCAGGTGTAACTTGTCTGCAGAGGCGGCCAAGGTTGAGGCACAGGAACGGCAGTCAATCTCAAGGTCAAAGTCCAGGCACAGGGTCAGGGCAGGGAGAAGAGAGCAGAGGGGTACAGGAACACAGCACAGCAGCACGGAGGAACACTGGTACACAGGAACACGGAGGAGGTCAGGTAACACAGGAACACGGAGGGGCTCAGGAACGCAGGAGACACAGGAACGCAGGAGACAGGAACGCAGGAAAATTGCAATAGAGCACTCTTTCAGGCTGTGAGGCACAAAGATCCGGCAGGGTGTGATGGAAGAGGGAGGTCTAAATAGCTTCATGGGAAATGTCCAGCGCCCTTTAAATTTTCTAAAGCTGCCGCGCAACCTAAGACACGGGAACGCGCGCACACGGAGCGAGGCCAGGACTCAAGAGCGGGGACAGGTATGAGGCGCTGGCGCTGTGCCTGCAGGAAGTGAGGGGCCAGGTGAGCCTGTGACCCACGATATGAGTCGCGGGACCACCCGTGACACAATGTGTTTGTCCTTATTTGTTTTCGCATCGGCTAGCATTGTTGCGGTATACCTAAGATGTCAATTACAGGCCTCCTTCCACAAAAAATAAGCCAGACAGATAACATCCACATTATCAAAAAATAAATAAAACCCTGTACAACATGATAATGCAAATCTACTGCTTTCGTTTGATGCCCCGTCATGTGCCCATTAAGTTTGCCAGCACATATGGGCTATTGGTATACTAAGGAGAAATTGAGTATCAAACTTTGCAGTGCATTTTGTCATTTAATCTATTATCAGCTTTCTTGTTGGCTAAATGAATATATTTTCCAAGAAAAATACCCGTATCCCGTATCTGGATCACGGCAGAACTTACCTCCCCTGGCTCCAGAGGCACTCTCTCTTACTGGTTCGGCGCGCTGGCCTGCTATAATTCCTGCCCCTTCGTGTGACGCCTGCCGGATCATCAAGCCATCCCCTGAAGAGAAAGCTCCGCTGTGTATCCTGCGTTCCTGATCCGTGTGCCAGTCCGTTGCTGTGTTCCTGATCCGTGTGCCAGCTCCTGCGATTCCTGACTGTGCCTTCACGTGCTGTTCTCCCGCTATCACCCTGGATACAGACTGTCTCCTGCATTATTACCTTGTAGAAAAAGGAAAAAAGACCGGAGTGCACGCGGAGCGCTTGTAGTGCCGGTACGCAAAAGAATCCACAAAACCAATGCAGTAATAAGTTCTAAAAAATAGCAATCTTTTAATGTTTTTCCAAATGATTAAAATGTCCAATAATGACGCGTTTCGGGTTCAAGACCCTTTCTCAAATAACGGACAAGGTGGTAAAATAACAATACAATGCAATACAAGTGTCATATAAATAGTAAAAACTTACATATGGGCAGGTGTGTTACTTCTCTGCTAGACGCGCGCCTCCTCAGCGTTTCGGAACAGTCGCGAGTGCCGGAGGGGTCATGCGCATGCGCAATGGCTTCAGTGGTATTACGCGCATGCACATAGTTGTCAGTGACATTTCACACATGCGCTGTAGCCCCGAAAGGCCGTACGGAGCTGGCGCATGCGTGATGGGCACTAAAAAGTGGATTAATACGATCCTAGGAATTATAATGATGTCAATCGGTAGCGTTGTGAGGTATCTGAGTCGCAAACGTGGAGGCCCTGTTTAAAAGATCATAGGCGTAAACCTGACACAGTGTGCCATAGTTATATTTTAAAATATGGAAAGTTGGATGAAAATTAATTGAGGATATAAAATGAATCATAAATAAATAAATAAATAATATAACAATTCATAGATATGAAAGAAGCATATTATACCAGAAGCACATTATAACAGTAGCACATAATTATAACATTAAATAATGGATGTGATAAAAGAATAAATACAACGATATAATAAATGATATAATAAAACTGGCTAACATAGGTACAGAATAAAAGCTTATAATAAAACGGGGGGGGGGGACCTTAAAGGGATCAGAACACATTTTCTAAACTTTCATTCAAACCTAAAGGAGTCAAGCATTGAAGTTTGAAAATCCAAAACTTTTCTCTTCTTTTTAAATGGGCAAACCTTTGTGGTGTTGACGGAGGGATACATTCTATCGGTATAATATTAAAATCTTTCATATTGCAGCTGTGATGAGTCGCCGCGTGACGAGAGACACTATGCAGGGCATATCCATTTTCTATATTATGCCTATGTTTGTTTAGTCTCTCTCGAAGTGGTAAGATTGTGCGGCCAATGTTCTGTAACATACACTTACACTCCATCAAATATATGATGTACTTAGAGCTGCAATTCATAAAGCTTTTTATTTGGAAGATCTCTCTAGTTGTATGGGACATGAATGTGCTCTGTCTGTGCCTGATGGAGTCGCAACATTTACAACGATGGTGTCCACATTTAAAGCTTCCTACCATTTTAGGGAAAAAGGAAGAGGGTTGGTTGTTTTTCATTTTAGTTGGACGTAATCTGCTGGGCGCTAAAATGTTTTTAAGTGTTTGAGACCTTCGAAATGTAAGTCCTGGATTTTTGGGGATATCCTCCCTTAGGTAAGGATCATGTAGCAAAAACAACCAACCCTCTTCATTTTTCCCTAAAATGGTAGGAAGCTTTAAATGTGGACACCATCGTTGTAAATGTTGCGACTCCATCAGGCACAGACAGAGCACATTCATGTCCCATACAACTAGAGAGATCTTCCAAATAAAAAGCTTTATGAATTGCAGCTCTAAGTACATCATATATTTGATGGAGTGTAAGTGTATGTTACAGTACATTGGCCGCACAATCTTACCACTTCGAGAGAGACTAAACAAACATAGGCATAATATAGAAAATGGATATGCCCTGCATAGTGTCTCTCGTCACGCGGCGACTCATCACAGCTTCAATATGAAAGATTTTAATATTATACCGATAGAATGTATCCCTCCGTCAACACCACAAAGGTTTGCCCATTTAAAAAGAAGAGAAATGTTTTGGATTTTCAAACTTCAATGCTTGACTCCTTTAGGTTTGAATGAAAGTTTAGAAAATGTGTTCTGATCCCTTTAAGGTTCCCCCCCCCCCCGTTTTATTATAAGCTTTTATTCTGTACCTATGTTAGCCAGTTTTATTATATCATTTATTATATCGTTGTATTTATTCTTTTATCACATCCATTATTTAATGTTATAATTATGTGCTACTGTTATAATGTGCTTCTGGTATAATATGCTTCTTTCATATCTATGAATTGTTATATTATTTATTTATTTATTTATTTATTTATTTATGATTCATTTTATATTCTCAATTAATTTTCATCCAACTTTCCATATTTTAAAATATAACTATGGCACACTGTGTCAGGTTTACGCCTATGATCTTTTAAACAGGGCCTCCACGTTTGCGACTCAGATACCTCACAACGCTACCGATTGACATCATTATAATTCCTAGGATCGTATTAATCCACTTTTTAGTGCCCATCACGCATGCGCCAGCTCCGTACGGCGTTTTGGGGCTACAGCGCATGCGTGAAACGTCACTGACAACTATGTGCCTTCTGAGCATGCGCGTAATACCACTGAAGCCATTGCGCATGCGCATGACCCCTCCGGCACTCGCGACTGTTCCGAAACGCTGAGGAGGCGCGCGTCTAGCAGAAAAGTAACACACCTGCCCATATGTAAGTTTTTACTATTTATATGACACTTGTATTGCATTGTATTGTTATTTTACCAACTTGTCCGTTATTTGAGAAAGGGTCTTGAACCCGAAACGCGTCATTATTGGACATTTTAATCATTTGGAAAAGCATTAAAAGATTGCTATTTTTTAGAACTTATTACTGCATTGGTTTTGTGGATTCTTTTGGGTACCGGCACTACAAGCGCTCCGCGTGCACTCCGGTCTTTTTTACTTTTTCTACATTGCTACCGGCCCCTCTGGGAATCCGGGTTACTTTGGAGTTTGTGTGAGCTGCTGAATAGTTGCGTGCCCTACCACTCAACCCACACCTTCAGACGCCATCAGTCTAGGAGCTGGGTACTTATCCAACGTGGACGTGGACCTTTACTATATACTATATACTTTGATACCAAGAAGAACGAAGGTGAGCACCCTTAATCTTTGCATCTATTTACCGATTCCTGACGATATTACCCGAGGCGCCGTTCGGTGTTGTTTCCTCTTTTTCTCTACCCTCTGTATCTATGCATTACTACCTTGGCAGCCACCTCAGGCTAGTTGCACCTGTGGAATGACCTGGTGGTACCCTGTCACAGCAAGACCATCCCGCTTTGCGGTGGGCTCTGGTGAAGACCAGGTGCTTCTTAGTACTAGCCGACACCTGGGACCGGAGTCTACCTCCCACAGTGGCTCCATTAAAACAAAATGGAGGTGCAATTTAGAAATTCTCATTTTTTCTTGGAAAATATGTTCATTTAGCCAACAATAAAGCTGATAATGGATTAAATGACAAAATGCACTGCATAGTTTGATACCCAATTTCTCCTTAGTATACCAATAGCCCATATGTGGTGGTAAACTTTTGAATGATGACAGGGCATCAGAGGGAAGCAGTAGATTTGCATTGTCATGTTGTACAGGCCATAACACTTTTATTTCTTTTTTGATAATGTGGACGTTATCTGTTTAGGCTTATTTTTTGAGGGATGAGGCCTGTAATTGACATCATAGGTAGACAAATTATGGTGGAAAATAAGTACAACAAACACGCAAGATTTCTGGCTCTCACAGACCTATAACTTCGGCTTTAAGAGGTTCCTCTGTCCTCCACTCTTTACCTGTTTGAATTTGTTAATAAATATGAAAGACATCTGTTCACAACCTCAAAGAATTACATTCTAAACTCCACTATGTTGAAGACCAAAGAGCTGTCGAAGGACACCAGAAACAAAATTGTAGACTTTCACTAGACTGGGAAGCCTGAATCTACAAAAGGCAAGCAGCTTGGTATGAAGAAATCAACTGTGGGAAGCACTCGGCAATTTCCGTCAGCTCCATAGAGATTAATGGAACAGAAAGGTCATATGCGGCCGTCTGCGTCTCCATTAGTCTGAGGAGTGACGAGGGGTCGGTCAGCACTGAGACCACCACTGATCAGCAAGTTAGGCCCTATCCTTTTCCCCCACCTTTGTGCTCATGTAGGAGGAGGAGCTGTACAAGAGCACAAAGGTGGGGGCTAAGATCTGAAGAGTCTGCAGCACAGACAAGTCACATGTTGTTTTTTGAAATGCATCCAAACCAAAGCCCGGCCCCAGTGACTACCCCAGAATTTTGTCAGGGTGCAAATGCTTATTAAAGGCAGATAGGCATTTTTGCAATGCAGGTGTGATGGGCTTCTGTAACCTGTCTATAGTGAAAATGAGGTCCCTGGCTCGGCTTGGCCCCTTTTTGTAATCTGACTTGCATCGCTTCATATGGTTATAACTTTTAAACACTTTTAACATACCAAAGTGATTTTGAGAATGTTTTTTCATCACGTGTTTTACTAAATTTTCATTGACGAGTTTTGCATTTATTCAAAATAAATTGTAACATTTCTAAAAAAAAAAAAAAAAAAATTGCTGCTTTCAAAATTCTACAATTCTCTCCTTTTCAGACAAATAGTAACTTCAGTGCTTCATAGAAATTAAAACAACATGGAGGTGAAATTTACAATTGTTTAATTTTGTCAGGCATACGTTCATTTAGCCCTAAAATTCACTCCATTCACAAAAGACAAAACGCACAAGTTCTAGGAGGCGTAGGAAGTGATATACAGTTGTCCACACAACCTCCCGTATGGCTTGACCGTAGCTCACTGTCAGGATCAGTGGTAGTGGATTTTCTGTACCACCGCGCACAATGACATAAGCCGACATCTGGGACTGGAATTAAGTTGTATACACCAGGATGTTCCACAGACGCGACTTTGTTCACGGTGGCGTCCAAAGAGAGGTTCAGAATCGTCAGGCAAACTTGTGGTCGGGGACAGACAGGGCATCACAGGATCGGAGTTGGGGATGTAGCAGAAGGTCAGGACAGGCAGCACAGGATCTGCGTCAGGGACATAGCCGAAGCCCAGGACAGGTAGCATGGGATCGGAGTCAATAACGGAATCGGGGTCACACTGGGAATTCGGAAACATAGCAAAACGCAAGGAACAGTTTCCTGGCCATCACCAATTAGCGGTGCGCTGGCCGTTTAAATCCTCGTGTGCGCTGGGATGGCGGAGCCGGAACGTGGACAGGTAAGGGGCGGAGAAGAGTCGGGAGCAGCAGGGAGACACAGGTGTGTCCCCGACCCGGGATGTGGGGCACCCGTGACACTCACAATTTTGAATGGCTGAAATTCCCCTTTTACTAGGCTCAATGAAAGAGAGATTTAACATAACTGTACTTCTCATTTGATATAAACCCGTTCCATGACAGGATCATATAATATCTGGAAATTTACCCCAGGGTAGCAAATATATAATTGAGACAAAGACATGGGGATTCATAGACTGAGATAAAGAACAACGCAGGTAAAATTTTATATTCCAAAAAGTGGAAGGAATTCTATGTATCCAGCTTGTCTTCCTGACTTAAAGGGCTTAGACCATGAAAGAAAGCTCTCAAATTTGAATCCCCTAGGGGTGTGGCCTGAACATGGCAGTGTGAGAAAGCACAGAGCTGAGCTCCTCCGTACCCCCAGCACGTTTTATTATACCGAGGTCTGATGAATATTGGGAAAGGGCTGAAAAAGTCCCCACAGAACCCCCCTCCAACCATGGAACCTACCTGATCATCTATCGGCCACTATTTCAGGGTGAAAGTCGCTTTAACAAAAGCACCCATTCCATCCGTCACCACTCCAGGCCACCCGCGCCTCTTAGCAGGAACCCTCCAGCCTCCGGCACCTCTCTGACCCACTCCCCGCCTTCCGATATCCCTGTGGGCAGCTCACAACAAACTACCTGACATCAGCTGTAAGACAAACCTACTGGTACATGCAGTGACAGCATTCCACAACACATGCCAGCGCCACAATCTGTTGCAAATTAGCTGCCATCATCCCCTGCTGTACAGGCCTCTACAACACCCGCCCACTGGAGGCCTTCCAACGCCCCTCTCTGGACAACCCACCAGCTGTGAGTGCAACAACAGCCCCAGGGCCTATGATATGGGATGGGCCCACACCAGCAATCACCGCTCCAGCTCCCTTGAGGGAGAGCTCACCCCACATGGAGAATAAGGCACCCCTCTCTCCAGCCACTCAGACCTCAGGGGACCCACCATATGCCAGTGAAGCCCCCTGGCCTACTCCACCCTCACCTCCCTCTCCCACAATACCCATTCATCAGCTCAATGGAGCAACCCTTGGAATCCCCCCCCACCCACAGCTCTGGCATATGCCCCACTCGCTGGGCTCCCACTACCAGCTCCTCAAGGGGACAGATTCCCCATAGTGCAGGACATCAAATCTCTTTTCTACCCATTAGAGAGGATATGTCACAATTTGCTTCTCAAATACTGGCTGTATGCCAACAAGAATTTTCTAGTCTGCGATCTGATGTTACATCCCTGGCTGCTAGAGTAGATGCCCTGGACTAGGCACAATCTTCTACTAGCTGGGGTCTGAAGGCCATGCAAAACACCCTGCAACACAACCAAATGCAACTACAGGCCCTGCAGCAGCACATAAACAACATTGAGAATAGGAGCAGATGGAATAATCTACATATAAAAGGCCTGCCAGAGTCTGTTCAACCTGTATCTCTGTTCTCCTCAGTTACAAAAATTCTTAATGGAATCCTAGGTTGACCTCCCACTACACACATAGAAATAGACAGAGCTCACCAAGCGCTCCGCTCCCACAATGGACAGAACCCAAGAGATGTGGTGTGGTGCATCCACTTTTACTCCTTCAAGGAACAGGTCTTAGGAAAACTAAGGAATAGAGATGAGCGAACATACTCGCCCGAGCTTGATGCTCGTTGCTCGGAAGAATATTTCGCCAGCTCGAGAAAATTTCATCTCCCGCCGTTTTGATTTTTGGCGGCCAGAAACAGAGCCATTCAGAAGCCAGGAGACTCTGCAGTACACCCAGCATTACGTGATACACTTACATGTTGATAGCAGTGGTTGGCTGGCCTGATCAGGTGACCCTGGAATATACTAGCCACTGGCCGCAGTGCTCGGATCATTCTTTGCCGGGATACCATTAGGGTTAGAGCTGCTACTGGTCAGGGATAGCGTTAGCGTGTGCTATTAGATTACTGTTAGGCAGGAGTGATTCTACAAGAACCCAACAGCACTTGTTAGGGCTACAATAGCGTTTTTATTAATTTGCTTGTGGCTGGGCTTTCTGGCACTAGTAGTGCAGCTACTACCATATTGTGACGAATTTGCAGGGAGACTTGCGAACGTTATTTTTGGCTCTTAGTGACACACATATCCATTTCAAACAGCTAAGTGGGACAATTTATTGGGGGTTTGATTGAATAAGGCACAGCCTGCCGTTTTTTTTTTCTTCAAAAGTGAAAGTCAAAGTCGCAGCACAAAATCGTTTTGTATGCTGTCAGTGGTGCAAATGTAATACAGAAAGAGGAATGTGATGAGGGGCACTGCACAATAATATTCACATGGATCCATGCGTCAAATTTCTGACAAAAGAAAGACAATGCTGTCTTGTAATGCTAGCCAGCCAATAGTGTGAGTACGTGTGGTGCTCTAGCTCAAATGGTAAGTCCAAGGAGATGCAAATAGTCGTAAAAAGTAGAAAGAAAAAATAGAGCTGGCACTCACCAGTTAAAATACATTTCTTTAAAAGACATCGTTGCGGGAGGGAGCGAGACTGCGGGGAACTGACCACGGGCGACGGTCCGTTTTGCGCTGTATCAGCGCTTAATCCGACAGGGATACAGCGCGAAACGGACCGTCGCCCGTGGTCAGTTCCCCGCAGTCTCGCTCCCTCCCGCAACGATGTCTTTTAAAGTGCCGGAATAAAGAAATGTATTTTAACTGGTGAGTGCCAGCTCTATTTTTTCTTTCTACTTTTTACGACGTGGTGCAAATGTAATTTCATTTAGCTTAGTCTGCCTGCTACTGTTTAGCAAGCTAGTCTCCAGAATCCCAATCCACATTCTCTCGGTGAAGCGTACTGTACATCACGTGTGGTGTAATCAAATACAGTCTTTTGTTCACATCAATACCATCAAAAAAATTGTCTGTGCTGATTAGAAACTAGCCATAGCATTCATCTTCGGAGGTTTCTGTCCGATTTCTTCTGCACGTATGTTCTTCTATAAATCCAAAAAAACAAAAAAAAAATTTACCAAAAAAAATTTACAGTTTATATTTCTCTTTTGTCTATAAAATAGTCTTTTATTTGGAAAATGTTGAACCTGAGGGCTAAGGGTAGAGAACAAGGGCGTGGGCATCCAATTACTGCAGCGGTCAGAGGCCGTGGGCCTGGGCGGGGTGAGACACTACCTGCTGATGACGGAGCAGGGGAACGCCGCAGAGCTACACTCGCTAGCTTCATGTCTCAACTTACTGGGAAGAGCACTGTTGAGACCAGAACAGTGCGAACAGGTGATGTCGTGGATTGCGGACAATGCTTCAAGTCATTTGTCCACCAGTCAGTCTTCCACCCATGTTACCCAAGTGAGCACTCCTCCAGCTCCTCCACCTCAACCTCCTTCCCCCCAGTCAGCCCCCTCCCAGGAAAGTTTGGAATTTGATCCGGCATACTCTGAGGAACTGTTTTCTGGACCCTTCCCAGAGTCACAAATCACTTCTCAGGTTGCTGCTGAGCTCTTTCCCAATGCCCAGGTTTTCCACCGGTCGCAGTAAGTGGGTGATGATAACATTGTTGACGTAGTGGAAGAAGTGTGTAAAGAGGTGTCGGACGATGAGGAAACACGGTTGTCAGACAGTGGTGAAGTTTTTGTCAGGGCAGGAAGTCCGAGGGGGGAGCAGATTGAGGGATCGGAGGATAATGAGGTAACAGACCCAAGCTGGGTTGATAGGCCGGGTGAACACAGTGCTTCTGAGATGGAGGCGAGTCCCATACCAGAACAGGTTGGAAGAGGCAGTGGTGGCGCCAAATGTTTCACATAGTGAAGCTCCCGTGGCGAGGGCTAGATTTTCTCAAGTCTGGAGGTTCTTCAAAGAAAAAGACCAACGGACTGTGGTGGCACAAACACCTCGAAAACCACACCTTCGCCTTCACGATCCTCCACAGTGTCCACCAATGTCTCCATGCGCAGCGTTCAGCTGTCTATACCCCAGACGCTGGAGCACAAGAGGAAATACAGTTCCACCCACCCACATGCCCAAGCCCTCAACGTCCACATTTCAAATTACTGAGCCTGGAGATGCTGCCCTATAGGCTGGTAGAGACCAAGGCCTTTCACAACCTCATGGCGGCGGCCGCCCCTCGGTATTTGGTTCCCTTGCCGCCACTACTTTTCCCGATGTGCCGTCCCAGCCCTGCACCAGCACGTGTCAGACAACATCATCCGCGCCCTGGCTATATGACTATATGTCACTGACGGCACATTGGGTTAACTTGGTGGAGGCTGGGACCGAGTCTGACCCTGGGGCTGCTCGTATACTGCCGACGCCGAGGATTGCGGGGCCTACCTCGGTCACAGTCTCTCAGGCCTACTATGCTTCCTCCTCCTCCCACCCCTCCTCCACCTCCTCCTTCGAATTACCATCCGTGGGCATGGCGCAATCAGTCGGTAGCTCTAGGTGCAGCAGCGCCGTCGCTAAGCGGCAGCAGGCCGCCCTGTAATAACTCTTGGGCGGTGTGCCTTTTATCGCCTAGGCTCAGCAGTTTGAGCACCACCTGCTGCCGCTTAGCTGAACCTGAAGCCAGGCATGGTTGTGTGTGACAACGGCCATCACCTGGTGGTGGCTCTGCAACTCGGCAGACTGACACATGTGCCATGCCTGGCCCATGTGTTCAATCTGATAGTTCAGGGGTTCCTCAAGACATACCCCAATCTGTCTGATTTGCTCATAAAGGTGCCCCACATCTGTGCGCATTTCAGAAAGTCGACCACAGATGCCGTCACTCTCAGGGCAGCGCAGTGCCGCTTCCAACTGCCTGCTCACCGAGTGTTGTGCAACGTGCCCACGAGATGGAATTCCACATTAACCATGTTATCCAGAGTTTACCAGCAGCGCAGAGTAGACTGTCAGATGTCAACTTCCACAGGTCAGTCAGCTTCCTCAAGTCTACAATGAGGAGTGGACGTGGATGTCTGATATCTGTCAGGTGCTGAGTAACTTTGAGGAGTCAACACAGATGGTCAGTGGCGATGCCGCCATCATCAGCCTCACCATCCCGCTGCTTGGCCTGTTGAAAACTCTCTGGTCAGCATGATTTAGGAAGCTTTGCGCTCATCACTGGAGACGGGGGAAGAAGATTCGGTTGTTGATAGCCAGAGCACCCTCCGTTCTGTTTCTCAGCGCGTATCGGAGGAGGTGGAGGAGGATGAGGAGGAAGAGGAGAAGAATGCCCGCGAGACAGAAGAAGGGACCATTGCTCAGTCCCTATTAACTGTTCAGCGTGTATGGACAGAAGAAGAGGAGTTGGAGGAGGAAATGGAGAGTCAGGCCAGTGAGGGGAGTGAATTCTTGCGCGTTGGGACTCTGGCGCATATGGCAGATTTCATGCTAGGCTGCCTATCCCGTGACCCTCGCGTTCAAAGAATTTTTTCCAGCACCAATTACTGGGTATTCACTCTCCTGGACCCACGATACAAGCAAAATCTTTCCACTTTAATACCTGTAGAGGAAAAGAGTGTGAGAGTGCATGAATACCAGCAGGCCCTGGTGCACAAGCTGAAACAGTCTTTCCCATCTGACAGCGCTAGCGGCAGAGGGCGTACTTCTGCTGGACAAGTAGCGAGGGAGAATAGGCGAGCAGGCAGCTTGGCCAGCACTGGCAGGGGTACGCTTTACAAGGCCTTTGCCAGTTTTATGTCACCCCAGCAAGACACTGTCACCTGTCCCCAGTCTCGGCAGAGTAGGGGTGATCTTTACAGAAAGATGGTGAGGGTATGATGATGGTAGTTGACCATACCATCATCATAAATGATCACAGAGCAACTACTGGGTTTCAAAGCTGGACATCTGGCCCGAACTGGCGCTGTATGCATTGGAGGTTTTTGCCTGCCCTGCCACTAGTGTGTTGTCCGAGCGGGTTTTCAGTGCAGCTGATGGCATGATCACTGATAGCGCACACGACTGTTGACTGACAGTGCTGACAGGCTGACACTTATCAAGATGAATAAAGCATGAATTTCTCATGATTTCCATTCTCCACCAGGTGAACGCAGCTCAACCTGAATAATTCTCATATATGCACTCCTCCTCCTCATTCTCCTCCTCTTTGTACACTAAAGAGGCAACTGGCTATTTTTTGCCAGGGCCAACTGGCTCTAGCTATAGTACTGTATGTATTGAAAACTACATACAGTACTGTTTTGAAAACTTTTTTGGACTGCCACATACAGGCACTATTTAAATTTAATTGTCTCCATAGCTGCCTCCACACGTCGTCTCCTTGCTGCCTCCACACGTTGTCCCCTTAGCAAATGAGCTGTGTCAGGCTACATTTTCGGGTGTTTTACCGGCTGTGATTTTCTGGCGTTTTATATGGGTCACTCATTTTCACAATGCATGCAAAGATGGATGACTAAGTGCTTGTCTCCCCCCAACATGCCTCCCCACATCATCCCCATAGCTGCCTCCACACATCGTCCCCTTAGCAAACGAGCTGTGTCTGGCAAAAATTTGGGTTGTTTTAACGGTTTCCACATCAAACTTGTTAACTTTGTCGCCACCCTGCTGTATTATCCACAAAATATACCGCCAAACTTTTATCTATGAAGGATATTATTTCAGCGCTACTTGCGCATCTCTTACGTTCCCCTCCCCCGTCATAACCAGGCCAAATACTTATAAGAACAGTGCTACACTTGATCGTACACAAAAGGTTTTTAGAAATGCTGTTTGTAGCCGGAGTACACTCTAGTTATGTCGCCTGGACAATCGCCAGCCTGAGGCTGCGGCCGCTGCCTCCATACATCGTTCCCTTAGCAAACGAACTGTGTCAGGCAGAATTTTCGGGTGTTTCACCAGATACATAATGGAACTTGGCCCATCTGTGGCCGACATGCTGGTGACCTGAAGTTTCAATCATAGCAGCGCAATATGGATGTCCCATACCGTCGCTCTTAATCATGGAACCATTACCGAAAAAAAAATAAAAAATAAAACCGCAATGCTATTCCATTATTCGCAGATGAAGTATTCAAACGACCACACCTGCTTTGAAAATGATAATTTTTTCAAAGTAAACGCTTCGGTCCCCCAGGTCCATTTTGGGTGGGGAGGAGCCGAGAGGCAGGGCTTGGACAGGCGAAAGCTCGTCTAGCAGCGGTCCGCCAGCTCCATCCCAAGATCCAACTAACATTGTTTTAACTGCAGCAACTTTAATCTACTACTATCTATCTTTTCACTCCTCTTTTCTCATCTCCTTACGTTCACCTCGGGTGCCATAACCGTCCCCACTGCCTCTACACGTTGTCTACATAGCAGCCTCCACATGTCGTATCGATAGCTGCCATCACACGTCGTCACCTTAGCAATGAGCTGTATCGGGCTACATTTGTGATTTTCTGCTGTTTTATATGGGTAATTCATTTTGACAATGGATGCAAAGCTGTATGACTGAGTGTGCACCCCCCCCCCCACATGCCTCCACATGTCGTCTCCATAGCAGCCTCCACACGTCGTCTCCATAGCAGCCTCCACACGTCGTCTCCATAGCAGCCTCCACACGTCGTCTCCATAGCAGCCTCCACACGTCGTCTCCATAGCAGCCTCCACACGTCGTCTCCATAGCAGCCTCCACACGCCGTCTCCATAGCAGCCTCCACACGCCGTCTCCATAGCAGCCTCCAGACGCCGTCTCCATAGCAGCCTCCACACGCCGTCTCCATAGCAGCCTCCACACGCCGTCTCCAAAGCAGCCTCCACACGCCGTCTCCATAGCAGCCTCCACACGCCGTCTCCATAGCAGCCTCCACACGCCGTCTCCATAGCAGCCTCCACACGCCGTCTCCATAGCAGCCTCCACATGTCGTTACCTTAGCAAACGAGCTGTGTCAGGCTCATTTTTCGGGTGTTTCACCAGATACGTTATGGAACTTGGTCACTCTGTCGCCACCATGCTGTGTTATCGACTAAACATACTGTCAACCTTTTGTTCACATAGGAAATCATTACAGCGCTTCTTGCTCACCTCCTTTGGTTCCTCTCTGCCGCCATAACCAGGCCAAGTACTGATAAGTACAGTGCTACATGTTATCCTCGCCAAAAGGAATTTTTAAAATTGGTTTGAAGCCGGAGCCCATTTGGGGTATGTCGCCATGCCACTCTCTAGCCTGCTGCTGCCTCCGCATGCTATCCCCTATAGTGTCAGGGTCAATTATTGGGTGTTTTAGATGCTATCTCGCCTCACTCGGTCACTCTGTCATCGCCATGCTGTTGCCCATAAATTTGGTATAATGGTGCGATTAGGCAGCCTCAGAGGCATCTATGCATGCTGCCCCTGCTGTTTCCTGCCCGTTTCCGTGGTGTTTCCATCATTTTCTGAGGTTTCCAGGCTTTTGGCCAAGCTTCCATGTGCAGAGCCCTGGTCCCCTTGAAAAATGCTTGAGTCTCCCATTGACTTCAATGGGGTTCGTTATTCGAAACGAGCACTCGAGCATCGGAAAAAGTTTGACTCGAATAACGAGCATTCGAGCATTTTAGTGCTCGCTCATCTCTACTAAGGAACCAAAAGCAAATCCACTATCAGGGAGCCCTGATCTAGGTCCTGTCAGACTTATCTCATTTTACTCTGGCACAAAGAGCTGCTGTCCATCCACTGCTGAACTTGCTGAGAAAACACAACCTCCCCTATAGATGGGGTTTTCCATTTGCACTCCACATTCACTCTGAGGTGAAAGACATCACCCTACAATCTCCAGATGACCTGAAACCATTTCTTCAAACCCTGCTCCTACCTCTGGTTTCCCTAGGTCACTGGCCCTTATATCTTCCCCCCTCAATTACCCCCCAATGGTCTAATAGTATCACCCCACTGGGCCCTCCCAGACTAGGGCTCTAGAAACGCCTGATGTCACCTGGTGCGAGAAGCTCCATTCACAACCTGTTTCACCGTCATGAGCAACTTTCACCATACTACATTGTACTGGCTCACTAAGACCCACAATCCCAACCCCCTGGCATAGAACATCCTGGGTTACCAGGTTCATGTTCAAACCCTAAGAAGGTGCCCTCAAACATCTGTGGACGCTTCACTACCCTTTCCCCTTGAGAAGAAGCACCCACAACCCCTGCCACGTGCTGGGGCATCGGTACTGGCTCACCAATCCTACTGTTACACATACCGATTAGGATAAGGGATCTCGAACAACATATTGTTAGCTCCGGCTATTAGTTTCTGCTGTGGTGCCTTTTCTTTTTAGGACCGCTGGTTTACTTAAATTGCATTAACCTTCCTTTTCTTCTTCTTTCCTTGTTTCCGGTATAACCCCCCCACCCCGTCTTCCCTTGTCTCTCCCGCTCCACCCATCCCCCCTTCTTGCTTACCCTTGCCTCCCATCCCCTGGCAACCATGCGAACTTCACCATCTATGTTTCACGATGCCCTAAAAGGAGCTATACTGTTACCATGTGTATGTCATGCCATTGTTGATATACCTATGTCTGTTGTTTAATAAAGTTTTTCTTGAATGGAAAAAAGAAAGCTCTCAAATTTTAATCCCCTAGTGATGGTTACCTGAAAAAGATAAATACATTTTAATCTCCACACGTTACAATTTTACTCAGTTTTGTTGCTGTTTTAGCTCCTAACTCAGTTATGGTGATTGTAAAATTAGAGTGTGGGAGGGGACTCTCTAAGCATATAGTCGTGAACACATTGTCAGCACACACCATCTTCTAGCACAGATGAACTGTGCTAGAAGATGGTGTGTGCTGACAATGTGTTTAGATTATCAGGATACAGGGTTTAATCTACACTTTTATTTAGCTTCTGAACATTTACTAGTATCAGACACATAGAAAAAGAAGGATGAGACAGTCAGAGTCATGAAATGGATATAAAACACAATGACACACACTACTATCTCACCTATGACACACAGTCAACTCTGCTATCTTGTCTGTAGCTAGTAAAATAAGCAATAAGAGATTATATTGTCAGTTTCTCCAAACAAAAAAGTAACACCCCAAAGGTGCACAAACTTCTAGTAGCTCAAATGAATAGGGAATGGGGAGAAGAGAGAAAGTATATTAAAACATAGCTTTTATTTTTGTCGTTTAAAATATTATATTTTAAATATACTCAAAGCTTCTTAAAAATCATTGGCAGGTAATCATTAGACATCCACTATACCCTTATTCCATGTATTAATCATATCAAATGCTTATATGCATGCTAAAGAAATCAACAGAAAAGAGTTACTCAATCCAAAGAAAAGAAAATTGGATACCAATAACCAAGTCAAATTGATCACAACATACCATAATCAGTGGCAGGATCTTTACCATATATTGGGCAACAATTGGAATATACTCCATAGTGAACCCAAGCTACGGGAGTTCATTAGTAAAAGACTGTCACAGCTAGGAGAGCAAAAACCTCAAAGAATGATTAACCAAAAGCCACTTTGTCCAACCCACCACTGGCTCAACGGGAGGACATCGGATCAAGGGAACATTTGCATGCGGTGAATGTAACATCTGCCAATATATGGCAAATACAGAAACACTCACAAATCCAGCTAATGACAAACAATACAAGGCAAAAGATTACATTAACTGCAAAATGGAAAATGTCATTTATGCCATCAAACTGTCAGAAACTATATGTGGGACAGACTTCTGAACCCCTGAAGAAACGTATACAACAGCATTTTTCCAAGATCAAAAATGCAGCAAAAATGCACTTTAAACTTTAAACTTTGACTTCATGGTGATACATTTTTTAGAGCACCATAACAGTGTATATAAAGACGTGAAAATCTATGGCCTAGAAAAAAATCACTACCAACATCAGGGGTGGAAACATCATACCCGACTACAGAAAGAATCTAGGTGGATTTATGATTTAAAAACAATGTCACCACAAGGACTTAATGAAGAGTGGCTCTTCACAGGATATTACAAGCAGGTATAACATGCATCCATTATAAAACTACATATACAGTAGTAAGATATATACAGTATATTCATTTCTATGTCCATCTTTTTGTTTCAGTGGGAGAACAGATCACATGTATTTATGTATTTAAACAGAGTTGAACTAATCACACATGTCAACTTTTAGGTTAGTCTCCTTTTTTGGGGGGCATTAGGTATTGGTTACTATACTAGGGATATTTCACGTTTCACAAATGATTTAATAACATATTGGTCTATTCTTGCATATAAGTATCAAAAAAATACAAAATTGGTACTATACTCACAAGCAATTATAAATATTAAATACATTTTATTAGTTATGCAAAAAATGATTAATAACAACAAATTTACATAGCATGGTAGTTGTACAATGGGAATACATGATTAAAAACAGTGCATAGCCACATATAGAACAAGCAAAGTGCCATAGGGAATAAAATGAATCCGTATGGAGTAGGAGACCTAGTAACTAGAGGAAGAAGACAGCTATATATAAGCCTTAGCTTGCTAACATGGACAGCTCTAAAACAATACTAGAAAGTCATTACCATACCAGGATACCGGGTGTGCACTGTGTAGCCCCAACACGTGTTTCGCCCACTGGCTTTCTCAAGGGGAGTGTCAAGAGTGTCTGTAAACCCTAGAGATGGTTGTGCGTGAAAATCCCAGTAGTTCAGCAGTTTCTGAAATACTCAGACCAGCCCTTCTGGCACCAATAACCATGCCACGTTCAAAGGCACTCAAATCACCTTTCTTCCCCATACTGATGTTCGGTTTGAACTGCAGGAGATCGTCTTGACCATGTCTACATGCCTAAATGCACTGAGTTGCCGCCATGTGATTGGCTGATTAGAAATTAAGTGTTAACGAGAAGTTGGACAGGTGTACCTAATAAAGTGGCCGGTGAGTGTATATATATGCGCACCTATGGCTGGCGGATTACCGGAGAGGATCGCAATGAGATGAGATCATCACTGGACTGACAACCATTTATATGACGCAAGATGCACAGATCACTAAGAGGTATCAACTCTACAGAATGACAAGAAGTTGATGTCTGATAAGAATATTATCAAGAAAACAAAAGAAAAAAAGAAGATGCACTCACATGGATTTTTTTTAATTAAGGTTCACTTTTAAGTTTGATAGCTAACAAACATGTGACTCTCACTAATCACTTGTTAGTCTTTACACTGTATATCACACAGTTATTTTGGTGTCCATGAAGAGAAAAAACTATTTTGTAGATATACACTCACCGGCCACTTTATTGAACACCTGTCCAACTGCTCGTTAACACTTAATTTCTAATCAGCCAATCACATGGCGGCAACTCAGTGCATTTAGGCATGTAGACATGGTCAAGACAATCTCCTACAGTTCAAACTGAGCATCAGTATGGGGAAGAAAGGTGATTTGAGTGCCTTTGAACGTGGCATGGTTGTTGGTGCCAGAAGGGCTGGTCTGAGTATTTCAGAAACTGCTGATCTACTGGGATTTTCACGCACAACCATCTCTAGGGTTTACAGAGAATGGTCCGAAAAAGAAAAAACATCCAGTGAGCGGCAGTTCTGTGGTCGGAAATGCCTTGTTGATGCCAGAGGTCAGAGGAGAATGGGCAGACTGGTTCGAGCTGATAGAAAGGCAACAGTGACTCAAATCGCCACCCGTTACAACCAAGGTAGGCAGAAGAGCATCTCTGAATGCACAGTACGTCGAACTTTGAGGCAGATGGGCTACAGCAGCAGAAGACCACACCGGGTGCCACTCCTTTCAGTTAAGAACAGGAAACTGAGGCTACAATTTGCACAAGCTCATAGAAATTGGACAGTAGAAGATTGGAAAAACGTTGCCTGGTCTGATGAGTCTCGATTTCTGCTGCGACATTCGGATGGTAGGGTCAGAATTTGACGTCAACAACATGAAAGCATGGATCCATCCTGCCTTGTATCAACGGTTCAGGCTGGTGGTGGTGGTGTCATGGTGTGGGGAATATTTTTTTGGCACTCTTTGGGCCCCTTGGTATTAATTGAGCATCGTTGCAACGCCACAGCCTACCTGAGTATTGTTGCTGACCATGTCCATCTCTTTATGACCACAATGTACCCAACATCTGATGGCTACTTTCAGAAGGATAATGCGCCATGTCATAAAGCTGGAATCATCTCAGACTGGTTTCTTGAACATGACAATGAGTTCACTGTACTCAAATGGCCTCCACAGTCACCAGATCTCAATCCAATAGAGCATCTTTGGGATGTGGTGGAACGGGAGATTTGCATCATGGATAGATCATGCCGACAAATCTGCGACAACTGTGTGATGCCATCATGTCAATATGGACCAAAATCTCTGAGGAATGCTTCCAGCACCTTGTTGAATCTATACCATGAAGAATTGAGGCAGTTCTGAAGGCAAAAGGGGGTCCAACCCGTTGCTAGCATGGTGTACCTAGAAAAGTGGCTGGTGAGTGTATATTTGTATAAGCTGACCAGCTGTTTAGTCCTTTACCTCAGAATACTGCACTTGTCAAATTGGATATGGGATATCCCATTCTTTCCATGTATCTTATCATGGAAGATATTTTTTCTCCCTTAATTGTACTGGGTACAGTGTACAGTGCAGCCATCATTAGAATAGCCTCCATTTTGTTTTGTTTTATTTTCTCATTCATACTTACCTCTGGCTTTGCGGCTAAGTCCACCTAATCTGTACAATATAGCTATGTTCCCATGGTTACACATGACGCCGGGGTATCCGGGGGTGGGTCGGCCTTGTAATGCGAGGCAGACACTGGCAGGAGACGGAGGATTGGGTCTGTCTCGCGAGATCCTGGCCGGCGCATGTGCGGATCCTACGACGCCATCAGCATTCTCAGTGGCGTACTCTAATCTTGACAATCAGCGCGCACAGGTGGGACCTTCTCATATTTCATGTATTCTACTTAAATACCGCTAGACACATACCTTACCTTTACCCCTGAGGAAGCCACTTTACGGCTGAACGCGTTGGGCGTCTACCCAGTCTGGAACTGGTGATATTAAATTCTGTCATTTTGTCTTTCATCAATTGTTGCTGGTTCTGTAGTACATGTATTGTGGGTATTCACACGGTAGGCCACTCTCTATTCAGACTGGTCTATATTTCACTACCCCAGCAGGCACATGCACTTTACATATTGTTTGGTCCATAATAATAATAGGGGGCAGGCAGCCTTTCTGCATGGAACTTGACACATTGGGGCTCATTTACTACGGGTGCGAATCGCACAAATCCGTCGGGCATCACGACGATTTCCGATTTGCTGCGAATTCCACCGGGATTCTGGCGCAGGCGATCAGATTTCGGTGCGTATGCGAACGAAATTGGCGGGAGTGGCCATCGGAAAACCCGACGGATTTGGAAAAACCGCGGTATTTAAAAAAAAAAAAAAAAAAAAAAAGGGTTGCTTCACACGCACTTACCTGCACCAAGAAGTAGAAGTTGAACTCGGGGAACTCCAGCGGACCTCAGCGCAGCAGCAACACCTAGTGGATATCGGTGCACGGAGCTTAGTGAATCCTTGCGGACCCGAATCAGCGTCGGAGAACCCGCTGATGGATCGCGATTGGACCGGGTTCAGTGCCCCATTGTCCATTTGCCCCATTGTTTTCATGCAGTTGATTTTGCACATGATGTGCTTTTAAATGTATGTTTTTCTTGTAGTACTTGAATTTATAAAATTTATATATTTTTTGGCACCATACAGTGTTGTATTAGTAGCTGTTTACACAAAATTCATATACTATTTAGGGATTTGTGGCTATCATAGTCTACTAAACTTATCACATTCCAGGTATTGATTTATGTTGGAGTAAGTCCCCTATTTATTCTACTCCTAGTTTGACAGGGTCCTGTACAGTAATACAACCCTGTATGCCTCTATTAGTGAATAATAGAGTAAAATTGCAACATATAGCATGAAGGCTTAGAATAGGGATGTGAAATAATACATCGCTACCTTGTCGTCTATCAGCCACCGATGGTAGTATTTTTATTTGGCAGGCATGAAATGTCTGTCTGCGCATGTCAGCGTGGTCAGACAGTTATCAGTTCCCTCTGTGGTAGACGGTGGCCATTAGTGTGAATGCCATCTTGTGTATCCCACTAGAGAGGGAGACAGATCAAGGTGCTGACAGAGTCTAAACGCTGGCCGATGCGTGTCAGCAGACAGGATCAGAGAAATATTACACTACGGTAGGTGTATAACAACAATAGGACGAGAGGCTACACTAACTACTAGATGTCAATTTACAAAGTCCCTACTGTAATGGCAGGACACAAACAAGGACAGTGAGCCCTGACACTGAGACCCCCAATCTGTCCCTACCTACTTATTGGGTCCCCCCTAAACGGAGGCCAATAACTGGGCGGCGTTCCCTCCCTGGGTAAGGTGTGAACACGTAACAAAACAGACAAACAAACACAATAAGGCAAGATAAACAATCCGGGTCGGCAACAGCGGGGAATAACAACAACCAAATCACAATCCAAATAGACTAGTCAATAAACAGGCAAGAATTCAGAAACCAGAAGTCAGAAAGCAAAAATACAAGAGAGCTAGACACACAGCAAGATAGCAGTTTGACCAGCAAGGAGTCAAAGCAACACTGGACACTTATAGGGAACTCAGCCCTGCCACAGGTGGAATGAGCAATCAATTACAGATCACAGTGTTAACTCTTGCAAGACAGACTCTGTGAGGGGAGTGGCAGACATCATGTCAAACAGCATAGGACCTAGTTCACACTGCTGAAAGATGATAAATTCAGTGTCTCCTAATCCTAACAGCACGGTTAGAGGAGACAGCAGGCGCAGACGTGACAGTACCCCCCCTTTTACGAGGGGCCACTGGACCCTCATTAGGACCACCAGGTTTGGAGGGGTTTCGCTGATGATATTGCCTGAGGAGACGCGGGGCATGAAGATCTCTGCTAGTGACCCACGTACGATCCTCAGGGCCAAACCCCTTCCAATGTACAAGATACTGGACAGAGTTCTGAACTCTGCGAGAGTCAAGAATTTTCTCGACTTCAAATACCAGTTCTCCCTGAATGACAATGGGAGCCGGTGGCTCAGACCTAGGCAGGACAGGGAGAACGTACTTCTTCAGTAGAGATTTATGAAAGACATTATGGATACGGAGGGTACGGGGTAACTGAAGTCTGAATGCCACTGGATTTATCACTTCGGTAATAGTATAGGGACCCACATAGCGGGGAGCAAATTTCCATGATGGCACTCTAAGACGTAGGTTTTTGGTTGACAACCACACACGTTCCCCCAATTGCTCTAGAGTCTGATTTAATCTCTCAGTTTGGCCATTGGTCTCCGGATGAAAGGCGGAAGAGAAGGACAGAGAGACACGACCACAGAACTCCCTCCAAAATTTGGATACAAACTGAACACCTCGATCAGACACAATATTCTCTGGAATTCCATGAAGACGAAGTATATGATTGATAAACAGGGAGGCTAATATCTTGGCACTGGGAAGCTTCTTCAAAGGGATCAAGTGACACATTTTAGAGAACCTATTACATACCACCCAGATAACAGTTTTCCCCTGGGAATCAGGCAAATCAGTTATAAAATCCATAGATATGTGAGTCCAGGGTCTTCTAGGAAGAGGGAGAGGATGTAGAAGCCCTTCCTGACAATGATGAGGTACTTTAGATCTAGCACAGACCTCGCAAGCAGCCACAAAACCCTGGACGTCACGGGACCATGACGGCCACCAGTAGGACCTGGACAGCAGATACTTAGTTCCAGCAATACCTGGGTGACCGGCCAGGACAGAGCAATGTATCTCTTCAAGAACGCTGAGTCGTAAGTTAGGGGGAACAAAAAGTCTCCCTACCGGTACATTATCAGGAGCAGAATCCTGGGCATTAGCAATGACAGCGGCTAAATCCTGGTGAATGGGAGAAATTACAACACCGGGCGAGTGGATGTTTTCTGGAACCGTCTCAGGGGCATTACTGGAGAAGCTACGAGATAGAGCATCAGCCTTAGTGTTCTTAGACCCTGGACGATATGTTATAATAAAGTCAAAACGAGTGAAAAACAATGCCCAACGAGCCTGTCTAGGATTAAGCCTTTTAGCACTATCTAAATACAACAAATTTTTGTGGTCTGTTATAACTGTAATTTGATGTCTAGCCCCCTCAAGGAAGTGCCTCCACTCCTCAAACGCCCACTTTATGGCCAGGAGTTCACGATTACCAACATCGTAGTTGCGCTCAGTAGGGGAGAACTTCCTTGAGAAAAATGCTACAGGATGAAGGTTAGTAAGGGATTCAGGACCCTGAGACAAAACAGCTCCAACCCCAAACTCAGATGCGTCAACCTCTACAATAAAAGGTCGATTCAAATCAGGCTGGATCAAAACGGGAACATTCATGAAACTTTTCTTTAATTGCATGAATGCTAACTCAGCATCTGGAGTCCAATGGGTTACATCAGCACCTTTCCTAGTGAGGTCAGTCAACGGCTTGGCCGAAACAGAAAAATTTTTAATAAATTTTCGATAGTAATTAGCAAAACCCAAAAATCGTTGTAGGGATTTCAAGCTTGTGGGCTGTTCCCAATTTTCAATAGCCGTTACTTTGGCGGGATCCATACAAAAAGACTCAGGAGTGATAGTATAACCCAGAAAGGATTTTTTGGACTCCAAACAAACACTTAGACAGTTTAGCGAACAACTGATTCTGGCGAAGTCTAGACGGTACATTTCTGACATGTTGTACATGAGTGGCCCAGTCTGGAGAGAAGATCAAAATATCATCTAAATAAACCACAACATATTGACCCAGAAGATCACGAAAGATATCATTTACAAATTGTTGAAAGATAGTGTGAAGAGGAATATCTGTACAAGAGCTTTATAGTTTTATATTTTTATACTTTTATATAGCTGGCAAATACTAAAGTTTTTCCTCCTCAGCAATATGCTCAGATATATTACTTAAGATGGCGCTGGCATCCACACAGCCAACACCCTATATCCAGGAAAAGAACAACATTCCTGATTCCAAGAAGGCTTCATCCCTCATATCGAAACTCAACGCCCAGGACATTATCTGCCCAGATACTGGAACTGACCAACCAGGGCACATCGGATGCTAGACAAATTTGCTTAACCCTTGCCCATTATGATGCTGTATGACACATAACCACACCTTTTTCTCTTTTGTATAAAAGCTACAAACACGGAAATAAAGTCAATCTTGCTGTCATGAAAGCTAGAGTGAAGAGCTTGTTTAAGATTAAAACCTGAATAATCTTATCTCAGATTTTATTTTGAAAACGTGCACACTTGCTCTATCTGATTTGGAGGTGACTGACTGGACCGGTTAATTGTCGATTACGACCCTGACAATTTGACGCCCAACGTGGGGCGTGGTCTGAGCCTCTGAGCCCCCGGGGACCCGCACTAACACCCGGTGGATGACCCCTGATGCTCCCGGAGGAGATCTGATCAATCTCACAGGAACACGGTAAGTCTATGTATATAATATATATATAGTACTTATCTGTGTATCCGAGGGCGTGAGGTAGTAGTCTCCGGACTCTACGGGTCTGCGGGGTGACTGTCTGAGTGGTGGGATTTCTCTTTGTCTCAGCGCTACGCTCAGAACCGTGACACAGCAAGGAAGACGATTTAGTTTCGTTTTCAAACTCCACCCCCGCTCCATCAGTCACTCTGATAATTTCTGCCCGGACAGTGAAAGTAAATTTGTGTGTTGCCGTCTGGTTATTTAAAGTTGTATTGTGATCATGAAAAGAATATTTAGAGGCGTAACTAAGTAATGTCTAGTGACATCGGCCGTCAGAGTAGAGAAATACGCCATGACGGGTGTCTAAGCCTGAAATTAGGTGAGCTGGGGAGTATAACCCAGTAGGAACTTCTCACTAGGAGAGTTACCTGCATAGAGTACCGTAGTGGATACCGTTATTCTGGTTGGGGACCAGACCACCGTTTTGGCCTGTATATTGGTTAGGACAGAGTAACAACTTGGCGCACGTGTGGAAAGGATTTTGATTTAACGGAGATCGCTGTGTTGAGCGAGTGGCCACGCCAACATAGTACTCTATTTAGTTACACCGAATGTTACGTCTCATGAGAAAGGAACACAGCCTCCCCCCGGGAGCACAGACGGCAACCCAGATAGTGGAGCAGAGAGAAGGAAAGAAATATGTGAAATATGCAAAAGACTTGTACAAGTTTGTAAAACAGCCAAGGTCAGGGAGATTACAGCCCACACTGTGGAAGACCATCTTAGATGGTAGTAAAGGGTCCCTAGAGGACAAGGGGCTGTTAGAGTTAGCACAAGAAAGGAGAAGGTGGCAGTGAAGGGGCAGAAATGACTTACGGATATGTAAAATGTGAATCACAAAGTGTTAAAAATTGTAATGAAAAAGATGTATCTAAAATGGCTGCCGTTCCCCTTGGCGCGCCACCGCCGTATAATGGCGCCGGTTCAAGTCCAGAAGTGTAGACATGTGACGTATGTGGAATTCAGAACCCGGATGGGGTGGAGACTTGTCGTCAGTGTGGTGCTCCACGCCCACTTAGACACAGCCCCAAATCCAGCGGAAGTGGGGCATGGTAGCGGCCATTTATTTTTCAGTGGCGGCCATTTTAAGTTATATTCCCTTCAAGTCCCTGAAAGTTAATTACCTATGACCCTACTATTGGCAGCCATAAACGCTGGTTGTGGGTAGCAGTGAAGCACCATTGAGAGATGATTTCATCTTATTTCAGTTCTCTGTTCAGATTATTCTTGGATGTGCAACGCTGTTTGTTTGGGTATGGTCATCTCTGATAGTTACAAATTTATTTGATCCCGACAATTGCAGAAAAATTACTATAAAAAAGTGTTGCAATGTGTCTGGTACCTGCTTTCTGGCCTTTAAGAGGTTAACGAGAGGGAGATCTCGGGGGCTGTGTAGCTGCGTTTTGTTTTGTGAAGACATGTACATGGCCTTGACGCTGAAATTCTCCAAAAGTCTAGGGCTCTGTCTGAGCTGTGTTATCAGTGTGTGTTCTGTTCTGACCTTGATGCTTACAGCATAACTGACTAAGCAAGAATGAGCCCCCCGACTGCATTACAGAGCCTATGACTGACTGTTGTTCCTTTTTGATTAAAAACCAACTTAAGTGTATCTGGATTTTGTTGAGATGTTGGAGTCTGACCAGAAGTTTATAGATAGTTAAGAGAATCCTATATCTCTGGATGAGATAAAGCGGAGACAGCCCCCACAGGGCAGGACAAGGGGAGAGGTTACGGGCAAGGATGTCAGCAAGAACAGCCCCCCCCCCTTCCAAATAGAGTTCATTGTAAAACTCTCCTCTGCTAGCCCGATGATGATTTTAACCCATTCCCGGTCAAGTAAAAGGCCCGGAAAGAACAGCTGGATACATATAGGATGGTCTATGACCTCCAAGCTGCCAATGAGTGTACTGAAGCCCAGTGGTCCCTAGCCCAAACTGGCAGCAGTCCCTGAGAGTGACATATTATTCACTGTTATTGATTTGGCAAATGTTCTCTGGGCCCCTACATGAAAATTGCCAGTACCTATTTGCCTTTACCAGTTCAGTATTCCAGTACACCTGGTGTAGATTCCCACAAGGGGGGTAAAACTCCCCCAGCCAGTACTCCATACCCCACGGCCCTACAGGGAGTAGACTGGCAGACTAGCCCCTTACTGGATGTTCTCCTTTTCAGTATGCGGAGGACCTACTGTTTTGTTTGCCAGGATGCATTTATTGACCTGTTTTCTGTTCCAGAAGGGTTGCGAAGTTTCCAGAGACAAGCTCCAGTACTGCCAGGAGAAAGTGGTCTTCCTAGGCCACTGCTTCTCAGTCACAGGCAAATACCTGGCAGAGGAAAGAAAGCTGGCAGTCCAGAATATGCCCCTCTTCCGGCAGCGGCCATCTTGGTACTCCTGCAGGGGCCCGGGTGCAGCCACTGTATCCGCTTCTCACTTCTTCCGGGGCATACTACCAAGGCCCAAGTGCCTCGGAAGAAAGTTCATCCCACCCCTCACAGGCGCTAGGCCTGTTTCCAGTCCAGTATGACACCCGTGTACACAAAAAGCGTGATCAGGATCAGCCGGCCCCTCAAGTCCAAATAACCCCTGAAATTTTGCAAGGGTCCCCACTCTATAATCGCTTACAAGATAGACGTGCCGCTATAGCAGAGAGCGGAGATGAGTGGGAAACTGACCCAACTGACCCTCCCAAGTCCGGGGCTCGGCTCTCTACCGAACCTCCACACACCAAGTCCCCGCAGCCTCCACTGCTTACCCCACAGGCACCTCAGAGGGGGAAAGAGGAACAGTGTGGACAGCAAACTACCGAACAGTGGAGACCCTGCAGTCCCAGATGAAGAAAACCACAGTCACACCCAGTGTTCCTACACTCCCTGACCTAAACATGACTACTGTCACAGCAGAAGCTCCCCTGAGGAGCAAGACCCTCACCAGTGAACATACTAGGTCATCCTGAAGTACCTGGACGCCTCGGCAGTGCCGGACCAGGACAGTTACCAGTCGGGGTTGGACTTCTGTTCCCAGATGAAGACTTGGGCACAGGAATGCCTCACCGTCCAGCAGGAAAAGGATGAACCGGTGGACAGGTACTCCACCAGACTGTCTCAACAGTTTGAGGATCTCGGATTCACCCTTCATAATAAGATCCAAGCCCACATGCTTGCAAAGGCCCTAGTGGAGGGCCTCCAAGATGAACTTAAAGACAAAGTTCTTGCCACTCGTCCAGAAATCCTATCCGCAGGATTCAAGGATGCTGTAACCATAATCAAAGGATTCCAGAAAGCTCAACATAAGGAGAGAGACAAGAAGAAAAAGGAAGTGATGCTGATGACCACCACTTCAATGAACAGTGGCTCAGATGAAGAACCGGTCCCTGCCCCTATCATGGTACAACAAGCCTTTACAGGACCACCTATGCCTGTCAACTACTACCCTCAGCCACCAGTACCCCATGCATCTCATCCGTGGAAGACACCACAACAGCAAGGACCCTTTGGATTCAACAACCAGAGACCTCGCCCTACCTGCTGGATTTCTGGAAGACAAGGCCATGTCAAAAGAGACTGCAGGTCCAGACCCAGTCAACGTCCCCGAGATGACTACAGACCGCGCCAAAGTGGACCTAGATCTGATGACTATAGAGGGTCCCAGAATAGACCCAGACCTGATGACTATAGAGGATCACATGATGAACCCAGGTACCAGGACCAAAGATATCAAGAACCAAGACCACAGGATTGTATTGGCATTACTGGCACCACTGCTGAGTCTCCCTCACTATTCCTGTCCCCGTTGGACCTTTCCCTGATGTCATGGCTCGCTTCCTGGTGTCAGATACCTGCCCCGTCAACCTCTTGGGGGCAGACCTTCTCCAACATCTCAGAGCTTCTATCAGTTCTACCCCCCAAGGTCTTCAGCTTGAATTACGTAATCCCAAGACAGAAGAAGGAACTATGGACAGATGTGTACTTAGAGCTCTCCCTCTGATGCTTCAGCAAATTCATCAACCTGATCTCCTCTATGGAGTCCCGGACCGGGTCACAGCCCAACTCCCCTCCTCACTCTGGTCTACTGGACCTGATGACGTAGGACCTCTACCAGTCCCTCCAGTGATGGTATATCTAAAAGAGGGGGCTCAGCCCCCAAGGATACCTCAGTATCCTCTGAAGATGGCTCAAGAACAAGGCCTCTCCACCCAAATTCAGGCCCTTGTCAAGCAAGGTGTCTTGATCTACTGTACCTCTTCCTGCAACAGCCCATTATTTCCTGTCCAGAAGAAGACCCCCAAGGGGTCACCACCCAAGTACAGGTTAGTCCAGGTCCTCAGAGCAATCAATGCAGCTACTGTATTGGAAACTCCGGTGGTACCCAACCCCAACACTTTGCTGGCCAGCATTCCACCCTCTGCGAAGGTTTTCACGGTCTTCAATCTTGCTAACGCCTTCTTCAGTGTACCCGAAGTGCCGTTATCTGTTTGCCTTTACCTCCTGTGGAAGCCAACTCACTTGGACAAGGTGCCCACAGGGTGCCCAGAACAGCCCTAACCAATTTACTCAGGCTATGAAGACTGTCTCCCTGGATTGCTGAGCACTCTCAAGTTACTCTCCTACAGTATGTGGATGATCTTCTCCTCTGTGCTGACTCCAAACAACTACTGGAGCAAGAGTCATTGTCTCTCCTACTGTACCTCTACAGCCAACTGCAAAGTTTCTAAGGATAAAGTTCAATGGTGTCATGCAAAGGTCATTTTCCTTGGACATTGTGTCTCTCAATGGGCCAGACACCTCACAGAAGACAGGAAATCGGCCATTGCCAAGTTACCATTTCCTTCCACCATTAACCAACTCCAGTCTTTCTTGGGACTCATCACCTACTGCAGACAATGGATTCCGGATGCATCCAGGCTTATGCAACCCTTGTATGAGTGTTTAAAGTCAGGAGGACCACAAGGTGCTTCACCACTGGTCCTCCCACATCCACAAGACTGTCACCACCAACTGAAGATGGCCATTTCCAGAGCGCCTGCTCTGGGACTTCCAGACTATACCCAGCCCTTCAACCTGTTTGTTTCTGAAAGTGAAGGACATGCAACTAGTGTCCTGGCGCAACAGCATGCTGGGAGACAACGTCCTATTGGTTACTACTCTTGCTGTCTGGATCCTGTGGCCAGAACATCTCCTACTTGTTTGAAAGCAGTTAATGCTGCCCATGCACTTCTAGACAAGACTGCTGACATCGTCCTGGGACATGACCTCATCATTCAAGCCTCACATGATCTTGCGGCAGTTCTTTCTCAGACCCAACCCAGACATCTGACCCACCAGAGACACCTCAGACTTCAGTGTTCTTTACTTCTGCCTTCCCATATCACCTTCAAATGTTGTTCAGTCATCAATCCAGCCACTCTCCTTCCACATTCCAGGGGGGAAGAAGCTGACCCAGGAGTTGCTCCAGAAGTTGAAGATCCTCATGACTGCTTACAAGTTCTTCTTGATGACACCTCAACGCCTCCAGGGGTAACTACCCAGGAATTACCCCATTCTGACCTTGAACTTTGGACAGACGGCTCCAGGTTTGCAGACCAGTCTGGAAGGTACCATACAGATTATGCAGTAACCGCTGAAACACAGGTGGTGAAAGTGGAAGCCATACCAGCCTCCATGTCAGCTCAAGAAGCCGAACTGATAGCCCTCAAGGAAGCCTGTACTTTGGCCAAAGGGAAGACTGTGAACATCAGGACTGACTCAAGGTATGCCCATGGCATTGCCCATGATTTTGGAATAATCTGGAAGAACAGAGGCTTCATCACTGCCGCAGGTACCCCAGTGAAGCATGCAGACCTCATCAAGAGCCTGATGGAAGCTCTACAACTGCCTACCAAGGTGGCAGTGATCAAGGTAAAAGCTCACGGAAAAGTGAACTCCAAAGCAGCTACAGGAAACTATCTAGCTGATTGTGCGGCCAAAGAAGCTGCCATGGGGAATGTGTCATCCGAGTGGCTGGAAAGGATCCCGAAGGAAAAACAAGAGATGACCTACCCCTGTATAGTGGCCACTAGAGCCCAGAAGAAGAAAAAAGAAGAGAAGATTATTTCTCCTACCCTTGCTCAGCTACAAGAGGAACAAAAGATGGCCCAGAAGAAGAGCATAAAGCATGGAAAACATTGGGTGCTGCTTATAAGAATGGACTCTGGACAATGCAAGGACTTGTCTGTCTCCCTAGAAAGCTGTACCCCGCCATTGCTGCCTGGGCTCATGGGGTAACGCACAGAGGAAAGAACCAAGCACTAGGCTATGCCAAGAAGATGTATTTTGCTTCAGGATTATCTACAGCTGTGAATGCCTACATCAAGGCCTGTTCCATTTGTGCTACCTGCAACCCAGCTCCAACGACCAAAGTGCCCTACCAGCATCTGGCCAAGTCAGATTACCCTTTCCAAAGGATCCAAGTTGACCACATTCAGCTTCCCAAGTCAGGAAGATATGAATTGCCTTAGTAGCTGTGGACATGTTCTCAGGATGGCCAGAAGCCTACCCAGTTGTCAACATGACTGCCAAGCTCACAGCCAAGAAACTGATTACTGAAATTGCCTGTAGATTTGGAGTACCTCAGGTAATAGAAAGTGACCAAGGACCAGCCTTCACCGGACAAATCTACACAGAACTATAGCAGATGCTAGGAGCCAATATAGGACTCCACACGCCATATCATCCTCAAAGCTCCGGGAAAGTTGAAAGGATGAACGGGACTTTGAAGAACAAACTGCTCAAGATGACACAAGAAAACCCTAAGGAATGGCCAGAACTCTTGCCCATTGCCCTGTACCATGTCAGACATACCCCACAAGCCAAACACGGTCTCACTCCCTATGAGATTCTGTTTGGGTCCCCCCCTAAGTTGTCAGAAGTTAGGGAGCAGCAGTTAGCTGAGGGGATGGATAAAGTTGTTAAGTTTGTTGTCCGTCTGTCTAAAGAATTGTCTAACACACATTCTGCAGTCTCTGCTTCTATTCCTGAATCCACAGGTGACACGGTCCACGACTTCCAACCAGGTGACAAGGTGCATGTAAAGAAACATATCCGGAAGAACTGTCTAGACCCAAGGTTTGACGGTCCATACACTGTGGTTCTTGTCACCCCCACTGCGGTTGAACTTGAGGGGAAAACCACCTGAACACACGCCTCCCACTGCAGAAGAGACCATGAGGAAACATATCCTTTCTGTATAGATGATGTTCTTTAGCTCGTGCCACATTGGTTCAGGATTAACCACATTATGGGTTAATATGCCCCAAGATAAACCACGATCGCCCAATCCCCCATCCATGGAGCTAATTTAGGGAAAGATGGGAGGACTCCATGAGTGTAAGTTAGCGTAGTGCAAGCGGGAGGTGAGGTCTTGCTGAAAGGGCAGGCCTTGCCCGAAGTTTGTGAAGCAGCCCCACCCCGACCTATCCCCACTCATGGACAACCTCGAAGGTACATTAGAGGAAAAATTTAGTATTTAGGGGGGATTGTGAAGGGGAATATCTGTACAAGAGCTTTATAGTTTTATATTTTTATACTTTTATATAGCTGGCAAATACTAAAGTTTTTCCTCCTCAGCAATATGCTCAGATATATTACTTAAGATGGCGCCGGCATCCACACAGCCAACACCCTATATCCAGGAAGAGAACAACATTCCTGATTCCAAGAAGGCTTCATCCCTCATATCGAAACTCAACGCCCAGGACATTATCTGCCCAGATACTGGAACTGACCAACCAGGGCACATCGGATTCTAGACAAATTTGCTTAACCCTTGCCCATTATGATGCTGTATGACACATAACCACACCTTTTTCTCTTTTGTATAAAAGCTACAAACACGGAAATAAAGTCAATCTTGCTGTCATGAAAGCTAGAGTGAAGAGCTTTTTTGAGATTAAAACCGGAATAATCTTATCTCAGATTTTATCTTGAAAACGTGCACACTTGCTCTATCTGATTTGGAGGTGACTAACTGGACCTGTTAATTGTCGATTACGACCCTGACAATAGCAGGGGCATTACACAACCCAAACTGCATAACTAGGTACTCAAAATGTCCCCCTGGGGTATTAAACGCCGTCTTCCATTCATCTCCTTCCCTGATACGACTCAGATTATAGGCTCCACGCAAATCAATCTTTGAAAACCAATGGGCACCCACTATCTGATTGAATAAGTCAGGGATCAATGGGAGCGGGTATTGATTCTTTACAGTAATGTTATTAAGTTCACGATAGTCTATGCAAGGTCTGAGACCACCGTCCTTCTTTCCGACAAAAAAGAATCCTGCCCCCATAGGAGAGTTAGACGGCGGGTATGTTCCTTTTGTAAACTGTCCCGGATGTACTCCCGCGTGGCCTCACGCTCTGGGGAAGATGAATATCCTCCCTTTGGGGTACTTGACCCCGGGCAGGATATCAATTCCACAGTCATAAGGCCTATGCGGGGGCAAGGACTCAGCAGAACGTTTATCAAAAACATCAGAAAAGTCTGAAATGTACTCTGGCAGAATGGCATCTTCAGACTGAATTTCAGTAACAAGCAGAGAACAACAATGAGAGGAACACTTCTGACCCCACTTTGTCAATTCACCAGAGGTCCAGTTAAAGACTGGGTTGTGTAGAGCTAGCCATGGAAGACCCAAGATGATATCAGTAGATAAATTTTTAAACACAAAAAATTGTGAATGGAGCCAACCTGCAAGGAAATTTGGGGGGTTTTAGAGTCAATCTTTCCGTCCTTTAACGGAGAGGAATCAGCACCAGTAACCTGGAATGGAGCATCCAGTTTTATCAAATCAACACCGAGGGCCATAACAAAATTTAAATTAACAAAATTTGCTGCAGCCCCTGAATCCACAAAAGCTTTGCCAGAAACAGATCTCTCATTGACTGAGAGGGTTATAGGTAACAAAATTTTTGAGAATGATTCGGGAAATACCTGTGCGCCTAAGCGACATTCCCGAAGGCCGCCTAGGCGCTGGAGTTTTCCGGTGCTGGTCTTACAGGGCACGTCCTTATCAGGTGACCGGAGTTCCCACAGTAGAAACAGAGCGAATTCTTTTTACGGTGTTCCTTGCGGTCACGGGAAGAAATGGTCCCCACTTGCATGGGTTCTTCTGCATTCCCCCGTGATTCTTTAGAAGGATTGACAGAGAAAGAAGGCAGAGAAGTAGGAACACGGAAAGCAGACACACGCTCACGCTTACGTTCCCTAAAGTGCCTGTCTACTGCCAGAGACATTGCCTGTTCTAGTGTGTTAGGTTCGGGATGTCCCACTAACAGATCTTTAAAGGAAAGCTACCATTTAGAATGGCAGGGGTAAGCTGTAAGTACCGAGCACCAGCTCAGGGTGAGCTGGTGCCGGTACTTACTTTCGTTAGTGTTATAAACCGCGGTATCGCGGTTTTAACACTTTTTAAACTTTAGAGCAGAAGACGCTTCGGCGCTGCGTGCGCACGATCGCAGGTTTCCTTTAAGGGCATCAGACAAGCCCAATCTGAATTGGTACCTAAGGGCACGATCACCCCAACCCGTTGGGATGGCCCACCTTCTGAATTCAGAACAATAGTCCTCAACTGCACGTTTACCCTGACGTAAAGTAGTCAACTGTTCCTCAGCATAACTGGATTTGTCTGGTTCCTCATACAGAGATCCTAAGGCTGAAAAGAAAAGATCCACAGAGGTCAATTCAGGTGCATCAGAGGCTAACGAGAATGCCCACTCTTGGGGACTACCTCGCAGGAGTGAAATGATAATGCCCACCTTTTGAGCTTCATTACCTGAAAACTGGGGCCTAAGACGAAAATACAAATAACAACTCTCCCTGAAGGAGAAATAAAGCTTCCTATCACCACTAAAGAGATCAGGCAGCTTGACTTTAGGTTCACACACTGACAAACCTGAGGTAGCAGGGGGGCGCTGTTCCTGCAACTGAACCCGCTCTGCAAGGTTCTGTACCATCTGAACTAAGCCATGTAACTGGTTGATAATAGCCTCCATAATACTGCCCCAGTGATATAATTTTTGTGGCTGGTCAAAATGTAATGGCAGGACACAAACAAGGACAGTGAGCCCTGACACTGAGACCCCCAATCTGTCCCTACCTACTTATTGGGTCCCCCCTAAACGGAGGCCAATAACTGGGCGGCGTTCCCTCCCTGGGTAAGGTGTGAACACGTAACAAAACAGACAAACAAACACAATAAGGCGAGGTAAACGATCCGGGTCGGCAAAAGCGGGGAATAACAACAACCAAATCACAATCCAAATAGACTAGTCAATAAACAGGCAAGAATTCAGAAACCAGAAGTCAGAAAGCAAAAATACAAGAGAGCTAGACACACAGCAAGATAGCAGTTTGACCAGCAAGGAGTCAAAGCAACACTGGACACTTATAGGGAACTCAGCCCTGCCACAGGTGGAATGAGCAATCAATTACAGATCACAGTGTTAACTCTTGCAAGACAGACTCTGTGAGGGGAGTGGCAGACATCATGTCAAACAGCATAGGACCTAGTTCACACTGCTGAAAGATGATAAATTCAGTGTCTCCTAATCCTAACAGCACGGTTAGAGGAGACAGCAGGCGCAGACGTGACACCTACACTGCGTTTTGCCAAGTGACTAGGCTCATTTTGGGGCGGGTTAGCCGTTTTATTCCTGTCTGATTGATTGACAGGTTGATTATTCAATCAGATGTTTTTGATACCAAAGATTTATTAAACTTATTAAAATCTTACATAGATACTTGGTTAGAAAGTGTTTATAAAAGACCTGAAGTGACACATGGCTCCATATAGTAGGATTAAACATGGATAATAGGTATAATAATGTTGGCGAGATCTGTTAAGCTTATATAAAAAGTGTTGTTTGATGAACTAAAAAATAAATAATTCCAATGGAGACAGAAAACATGAGTTAAAAGGGTGGGACTAAGAATTACCAGGGGAGGACAGAGAGAATCCTACTATATGGTTTTAGAGAAAACATCCAAAATTAAAGGAATCGTGTAGATCCATTCACTCTCTGATTTCAGAAGACTATTGCCTAGGTCAACAACTCTTATATCCAGTTTGATGTGTTCGATTGCCCACCCAGTTAAGCCCTTAACGATGTGCGTCGTAATAGTACAGATGAGCCCTCTCCATAGCCAGTAAGTCTTTGCTGCAGATTGCCCTTTTGGGATTCCAAGAATTGTTCTCTTTAACCCTTTATCACCGACACTAGTTTTCAGGTCAATGCCCTGTGTCAGGATAATTGGTTATAACTTCGGAACACTTTAACATATCCAGGTGATTTTGAGAATGTTTTCTCGTGACGCATTGAACATGTTAGTTGTAAATTTTAAGTGATAAGTTTTGCTTCGGTCTGAAAAAAAAGTGAAAATTTGGCAAAAGTTCGTAAGAATTCTCCATTCTCCAAGTTTGAAATGTTCTGCTTTCCAGACAGGAAGTAAAACTACCCAAAAAGCATGATAATTAACATTTATGGAATGTCCACTTTATGTTGAGATGATATTTTATGCATCCAGTCATTTTAATAAGATTTTATGAGGTGCAGAATAGAGATGAGCGAACACACTCGTGCGAGCTTAATGCTCGTTCGAGCATTAGCGTACTCGTAACTGCTCGTTGCTCGGACGAATACTTCGCCAGCTCGAGAAAATGGCATCTCCCGCCATTTTGATTTTTGGCGGCCAGAAACAGAGCCAATCCCAAGCCAGGAGACTCTGCACTCCACCCAGCATGATGTGGTACCCTTACACGTCGATAGCAGTGGTTGGCTGGCCTGATCAGGTGACCCTGGAATAGACTAGCCCCTGCCCGTGCTGCTCGCATCATTCTATGTCTGGATGCCGTTAGGGAGAGAGCTGCTGCAGGGATAGCGTTAGGGTGTTATATTAGCTTACTGTTAGGCAGGAGTGAGTTTACAAGAACCCAACAGCCCTTCATAGGGCTAGAATAGTGTTATATTTTTTTTTTTTTGTTTGCTTGTGGCTGGGCTTGCTGGCACTAGTAGTGCAGCTAGTACCATATTGTAAGGGATTTGCAGGGAGACTTGCGAACGTTATATTTAGCTCTTAGTGACACACACATCTCAAACACCTAAGTGGGACAATTTATTAGCGGTTTGATGGAATTAGGCACAGTCTGCTGATTTTTTTTTTTACTTTTATTTTTTTTTTTATAACTCAAAGTCATCAGGCACAGCACAAAATCCAGTTGTGTGCTGTCAGTGTAGATTAGAAACTAGCCATAGCAATAGGATAGCATTGTTTTGTTTTAAAAAAAAAACACACACAAATAAAACCAAAAAAACCACCAAAAAAATCAAAAAAATTTACAGTTTATACTTTAATTTTGAAAATGTTGAACCCGAGGGCTAGGGGTAGAGGACGAGTGCGTGGACGTGGGCGTCCAACTACTGCAGGGGTCAGAGGCCATGGTCCTGGGCGGGGTGAGACACCACCTGTTGATGAGGGAGCAGGGGAACGCCGCAGAGCTACACTCCCTAGGTTCATGTCTCAAGTTACTGGGACTCGTGGTAGAGCACTGTTGAGGCCAGAACAATGCGAACAGGTGATGTCGTGGATTGCGGACAATGCTTCTAGCCATTTGTCCACCAGTCAGTCTTCCACGCAGTCCACCCATGTCACCGAAATCAGCACTCCTTCAGCTCCTCCACCTCAGCCTCCTTCCCCCTAGTCTGCCCCCTCCCAGCAAAATTTGGCATTTGAAACGGCATACTCTGAGGAACTGTTTACTGGACCCTTTCCAGAGTCACAAATCACTTGTCCGGTTGCTGCTGAGCTCTTTTCCGATGCCCAGGTTTTCCACCGGTCGCAGTCTGTGGGTGATGATGACATTGTTGACGTAGTGGAAGAAGTGTGTAAAGAGGTGTCGGACGATGAGGAGACACGGTTGTCAGACAGTGGTGAAGTTGTTGTCAGGGCAGGAAGTCCGAGGGGGGAGCAGACTGAGGGATCGGAGGATGATGAGGTGACAGACCCAAGCTGGGTTGATAGGCCGGGTGAACACAGTGCTTCTGAGACGGAGGAGAGTCCTCGACGAGAACAGGTTGGAAGAGGCAGTGGTGGGGCCAGAAGGAGAGGCAGGGCCAGAGCTGGTGCATCAGCGCCAAATGTTTCAAGTAGTCAAGCTCCCGTGGCGAGGGCTAGATTTTCGGAAGTCTGGAGGTTCTTTAAAGAAACACCGGATGAGCGACGGACTGTGGTGTGCAACCTGTGCCACACCAAGATCAGCAGGGGTTCCACCACTACTAGCTTAACTACCACCAGTATGCGCAGGCATCTGAATGCTAAACACCCCACTCAATGGCACAAAGCCCGTTCACCTCCGGCCGGGCACACCACTGCTCCTTCCCCTGTGTCATCTGCTGCCTCTGCTAGTCAGCCCCCTGCTCAGGACCCCGGCCCAAACACCTCCCATGCAAAAACCACATCTTCGCCTCCACAGCATCCAGCAATGTCTCCATGCGCAGCGTTCAGCTCTCCATACCCCAGACGCTGGAGCGCAAAAGGAAGTATAGTGCAACCCACCCACACGCCCAAGCCCTCAACGTCCACATCTCCAGATTACTTAGCCTGGAGATGCTGCCCTAGAGGCTGGTAGAGACCGAGGCCTTTCGCAACCTCATGGTGGCGGCCGCCCCTCGGTATTCGGTCCCCAGCCGCCAATACTTTTCCCGATGTGCCGTCCCAGCCCTGCACCAGCACGTGTCAGACAACATCATCCGTGCCCTGACCAAAGCCGTTTCTGACAAGGTCAACCTGGCCACGGACACGTGGACGAGTGCTGCCGGGCAGGGCTACTATATATCGCTGACGGCACATTGGGTTAACTTGGTGGAGGCTGGGACCGAGTCTGACCCCGCGGCTGGTCATATACTGCCGACGCCGAGGATTGCGGGGCCTACCTCGGTCCAGGTCTCTCAGGCCTACTATGCCTCTTCCTCCTCCCACCCCTCCTCCACCTCCTCCTCCGAATTACCATCCGTGGGCATGGCGTCATCAGTCGGTAGCTCTAGGCACAGTAGCAGCGCCGTCGCTAAGCAACAGCAGGCGGTGCTCAACCTGCTGAGCCTAGGCGATAAAAGGCACACCGCCCAAGAGCTATTACAGGGCATCACGGTGCAGACTGATCTGTGGCTGGCACCGCTGAACCTGAAGCCAGGTATGGTTGTGTGTGACAACGGCCGTAACCGGGTGGCAGCTCTGCAACTCGGCAGACTGACACATGTGCCATGTGCCAGGAGGAAGAGGAGGAGAATGTTGGCGAGACAGAAGAGGGGAGCATTGTTCAGTCCTTCACTGTTCAGCGTGTATGGGCAGAAGAGGAGGAGTTGGAGGAGGAGGAAATGGAGAGTCAGGCCAGTGAGGGGAGTGAATTCTTGCACGTTGGTACTCTGGCGCATATGGCAGATTTCATGCTAGCCTGCCTATCCCGTGACCCTCGCGTTCAAAGAATTTGTTCCAGCACCGATTACTGGGTATTCACTCTCCTGGACCCAAGGTACAAGCAAAATCTTTCCACTCTCATCCCTGGAGAGGAAAGGAGTGTAAAGACAAGGCCTTTGCCAGTTTTATGTCACCCCAGCAAGACACTGTCACCTGTCCCCAGTCTCGGCAGAGTAGGGCTGATCTTTACAGAAAGATGGTGAGGGAGTACGTAGCTGACCATACCATCGTCCTAAAAGATCACACAGCTCCCTACAACTACTGGGTTTCAAAGCTGGACATGTGGCACGAACTGGCCCTGTACGCCTTGGATGTTCTTGCCTGCCCTACCGCTAGCGTGTTGTCCGAGCGGGTTTTCAGTGCAGCTGGTGGCATCATCACCGATAAGCGTACACACCTGTCGACTGACAGCGCTGACAGGCTGACGCTTATCAAGATGAATAAAGCCTGGATTTCTCAGGATTTCCATTCTCCACCAGGTGACGGAAGCTCAACCTGAATAATTTATGCACTCCTCTTCCTCCTCATTTTCCTCCTTCTCCTCCTCTTTGTACACTAAAGCAGAGGAAACTGGCTATTTTTTGCCAGGGCCAACTGGCTCTAGCTATAGTACTCTATGTATTAAATTTTTCTGGAGGGCCACCTACCTGCTCCTCTGGTTTGAAAACTTTTTTGGACTGCCACATACAGGCACTATGCAAATTAAATTGTCTCCATAGCAGCCTCCACACATCGTCTTTTTAGCTGCCTCCACACGTTGTCTCCATTGCTACCTCCACACGTCATCTCCATAGCTGCCTCCAAAAGTCGTCCATATAGCTGCCTCCATACATCGTCCCCTTATCAAACGAGCTGTGTCAGGCAGAATTTTGGGTTGTTTTCATGGCTTCCACATCAAACTTGTTAACTTTGTTGCCACCCTGCTGTGTAATCCACAAAATATACTGGCAAACTTTTATCATTTACCGATATTATTTCAGCGCTTCTTGCGCATCTGTTTACATTCCGCTCACCCGCCATAACCCAAACTTATAAGAACATTACTACACTTGATCTTAAAACAATAAAAACCAAAATGACCTTCCCAAGTGCTCAAGCACTTTATATCATTGGATAAAGGTACCACGTTACATATGATATACGCTACACACATCCTAATGTCGTTATTTTAGGGCATGGACTGCATCAGCGTATCTCAAACACAACTGTTTTAAATTCACAACTTAAATACATAGTACTTTTATTTTTAGAGTGTCAGGGATTATAACCCTTTTTACATTTCTTCTTGTCCCCATTACCTTTTTGGTAGGACTGCAGCATTGGCGCATGCGCCTTGTCACGCCGCCTTCTACGTCTCGGTTTCCATCGCAACCGCGGCTTCCCATAGACACGGCACACGTGACCGGACGACCACGTGACAGGGCCACGTCACGGACCTTGCGTGTTCTGGGTCACGTGTCCGGCTACATGTAGCTCTATTGGTCCACTGATTACTCAAGAGGAGATCCCCGTCCGGGAGGACGCCACCCCCAGACGAAGGCTCAGCTAGAGCCGAAACGCGCGCCGGGGAGGTGGTCTTCCCGGGCGGTGGAACAGATTCACGATGTAGGTAAGGAGTGGTAGATTCTATTTAGGGTCCTTGGTGTCAAACAATAATACTCACCAAGCACCAGTTGTTCACTGCATATACTTGTACTGGTCACGAACAACGCTTACGGGAACCAACTATGTTGGGCATCTGCTACCATGTCTCCAGATATACATATAACATAGTTCCACCTTGCCCATTGGCAGACCGCTTTTTCTGTTTTTGTGCCTTACCACCTTGTACTATACTGTATCCTGTGGACCTCCTTCACATTGAGGCCACATTCGCTGTCTTCGTGGTTTTTTAATAGCATTATGTATTGTTGTATCAATGGAGTATTTTTGACATTTTAATATCGCAGATTGTATCAGTGCCTCTTTCCTTCCCCTCGGGAAGGTCATTTTGGTTTTTATTGGTGTTAGTTTGTGGCACTGCTATGGTGTGGTACTCTGGAGTGGGGGCTCCATCATAACTTTAGGGTTAATCTACCACATGCAGTGGATGGTTAAGTCAACCCCCCCCCCCCCCCTCCCTCCTCTCCTGACCCTAGTCGTTAGATTGTACTTGATCTTATACAAAAGGTTCTTAGAAGTGATGTTTGGGGAGGAGCCGAGAGACAGGGGCTTGGACAGGCGAAAGCTCGCCTGGCAGCGGACCGCCAGCTCCATCCCAAGATCCAACTAACATAGTTTTAACTGCTGCACCTTTAATCTTTCATTTTTAAATATCTTTATTCTTTTTTTTCCAAATTCATAATACAAAAATTTCTTCTACAATCATTTCATTATAAACATTAGGATATCTTAGTCAGCATTATTATTCCATTTCCACTCCCCCCCCTCCCCCCATTTCTTATTACTTAATCCATCATCATAATGCTTTTTAATAACCGATAGCATGACAAAAACATATGATCCAGCCAAATTGTGGTCTCCCACCCAACCCCAGCCCCTTAAATATTAAATCCTCATACTTATGCAATGTTAATCAACAACCTATGTAACATAAATCCCACACCACTCCCCCCCCTCTGCCACCCCTCCCGCCCATGTAACCGATGGACCATTCTAGAAATACCATCATTTTATTACAAACGTTAAAATATATGATCATGATTATTATTATTACATAACCACCCCCCAACCTCTTCACCTTTAATCTACTACTACTACCTTACTGAATCCATACATCGTCCCCTTATCAAACGAGCTGTGTCAGGCAGAATTTTCGGGTGTTTCACCAGATACATAATGGAACTCGGCCCATCTGTCGCCACCATGCTGGAGACCTGAAGTTGCAATCATAGCAGCGCAATATGGATGCCCCATGTCGCTCTTAATCATGGAACCATTTACGAAAAAACAATTAAAAATAGAACTATTATGCTATTCCATTATTCCTAGGTGAAATATTCAAACGACCCCACCTGCTTTGAAAATTATAATTTTTTCAAAGTAAACGCTTCTGGGTGGGGAGGAGCCGAGAGACAGGGGCTTGGACAGGCGAAAGCTCGCCTGGCAGCGGACCACCAGCTCCATCCCAAGATTAGGCAGCCTCAGAGGCATCCATGCATACTGCCCCTGCTGTTTCCTGTCCATTTTGCCTCCACGATCCTCCACAGCGTCCACCAATGTCTCCATGTGCAACTTTCAACTCTCTATACCCCAGACGCTGGAGCACGAGAGGATATACAGTACATAATCCCCTTATCAAACGAGCTGTGTCAGGCAGAATTTTCAGGTGTTTCACCAGATACATAGTGGAACTCGGCCCATCTGTCGCAGCCATGCTGGAGACCTGAAGTTTCAATCATAGAAGCAATATGGATGCCCCATACTGTCACTCTTGATCATGGAAGTCATCTCCATGGCTGCCTCCACATGTCGTCCCCTTATCAAACGAGCTGTGTCAGGCTAATTTTTCGGGTGTTTCACCAGATACGTTATTGGTCACTATGTCGCCACCATGCTGTGTTATCGACTAAATATACCGTCAACCTTTTGTTCACATAGGAAATCATTTCAGCGCTTCTTGCTCACCTCCTTTGGTTCCTCTCTGCCACCCATTGGTTTGAAGCCTGAGTCCATTTAGGGTATGTCACCATGACACTCTCTAGCCTGCTGCTGCTGCCTCTGCATGCCGTCCCCTATAGTGTCAGGGTCAATTATTGGATGTTTTAGATGCTATCTAGCCTCATTCGGCACTCTGTCATGGCCCTGTTGTTGCACCTTAATTTTGGCATAATGGTGCGATTAGGCAGCCTCAGAGGCATCCATGCATGCTGCCCCTGCTGTTTCCTGTCCATTTCCGTGGTGTTTACATCATTTTCTGAGGTTTCCAGGTGTTTGGCCAAGCTTCCCTGTGCAGACCCTTGGTCCCCTTGAAAAATGCTTGAGTCTCCCATTGACTTCAATGGGGCTCGTTATTCGAGACGAGCACTCGAGCATCGGGAAAAGTTCGTCTAGAATAACGAGCACCCGAGCATTTTAGTGCTCGCTCATCTCTAGTGCAGAACTTTAGGTGCAATTTTTCTCATTTTCATGAAAATCCCCAAAACTCATATTTTGAGGGACAACTTAGCTTCCAAGTGACTTTGAAAGGCCTAAATAATAGCTAAACCTCATAAATGACCCCACTATAGAAACTTCGACCCTCAACGTATGTAAAACAACTTCTATTGAGTCTATTAACCCTTTAAGTGTTTCACATGGGTTAAAACAAAATGGACCTGCGATTTAGAAACTTTTTGGAATTTTTTTGGAAAATAAATTAATTTAGGCCAAAACTGATGATTTCATAATAAATTAAATGATGAAACGCTCTGCAACATTTGATCACCAATTTCTCCCGCATGTACTGGTACCCCATACGTGGTGGTAAACTGCTGTATGGGCGCACGGCCGAGTATAGAATGAAAGGAGGCGCCATTCACAGCAGATTTGTATTGTCACATTGTACAAGCTATAAAATTTAATTTTTTTGGTAATGTGAACACATGAGGGCTTATTATTTGCGGGATGAGATACCATGTATAGATAATTATTTTGGGGGTCTTAAGCTTATTCTTGAGATTTTATTAACTATTTCAAGGGGGACACAAACAAAATCATACATTTTTATTTTGGATTTTTAGCACTTTTTTTACCCTGCTCACCGTAATGTAAAAATATTATTTTATCTTTATTCTCTGGTTCACTACGATTACGGTGATACCTCATTTATATAGTTTTTCTTATCTTTGCTAAATTTTACTGAGCAAAACCAATATTGGAGGAAATCACTTTTTCTTTTTTTTTTACACTTTTTTTTTTACACACGACAACTTTTCGAATTTTGAATTCTGGAAGTCTTACAAGCTTAATGTATTCCCCATAGACAACACCCATTCAATTGTGGCATGGTACTTTTAACTAAACACTTGATCCGTCTTGCGCATGGGCAGAAGTGTCCTTCTAACCTAGAAAATGTTGGTTCCGTAGCGAGCGACAAAAAGTGTTGGAGGCTGCGTATGTGCAGTAGATGGTGGTGGATGTTACGATATATACCGGCGATATTGAGGTACTAGAAATTGAGCAACTAGAAGAACTAGAATAAAGGAAGGAATGCACATTGCCAGTTAAGTTGTACAAATAATTATAAACTTCAGAAATTATTTCCCAGAGCTTCATTTAAACCATTGGGGACCAGACAATTGAGTCTATATATCCAGTACATTTCTCTTTGGCAGAGTTTGGTGTATCTACCATTGCCTGCCGGGATTTGCTCAATAGGAGTGTTGGTGAACCCGGAGAAATCATCATGGTGGTAAATGTGGCTGTGTCTAGGCACACTGTGTTTCATGAAACCGTTTGTGACATTACTACGGTGTTTGTTTAGTCTGGTATTTAACTGTTGAATAGTGCGACCGATATATTGTAGCCCACAAAGGCCTTTCTTACTGCCCCACATGGAAATTCGACGAATTCCAACTTTTTCTTGATCTACACACCTTCACGCGTAAACTCACATTGGCCAGACACTTTAGTCTTCCAAAGATAAATACAACCCATGACGAAACCGGCCCCTTCATCGGCCAGTCTATTATGGAGGTACCCATTGTTGGGACTCAGGAAACAGATACCACCCCTACTATTTCCATCAGTTCACCTGAAAGACCCCCTGTTATCAACAGCGGGCTTAAACCGGAATCGAGGTTTTATCCACTCCATCATAGAGGAAATAATATCGAGACCTTTGTATCCCTGGTAGAAAAAGAACTTCGGAGTATTAATTCTGGAATCCAACTCACGCACAATTTAACGTACAAAGAAAGGAGAGCCATAAAAACACTTATGAACAACAACTCTATCGTCCTCTCTCTATTCGAATATCCCATACAATGAGGCCATATATAGAATTGACCAACACCTAACAAGGAATAAAGATATGCCGGACAAACAGAGAAAATTCATTTTGGAAGCCATACGTTTCATCTTGACATATAACGTCTTCAATTTCCAGAACAAAACCTACAAACAAACAAGAGGCACAGCGATGGGCACAAAGTTTGCCCTGAGTTTCGCAAATTTATATATGGGGGAATTCGAAACCGAATTTACCCTTGACAACCCCAAATGGTCCAGCAATATCATCTACTACAAGAGATACTGTATATTGATGAACTCCTGTTAATATGGAACGGAACAGAGAAAGAAATTCAGTCTTTCGTCACCTCCATCAACCAGAACAACTGGGGCTTATCATTCACACAGTCAATCTCAAAAAAGGAGATAGAATTACATCTAAACTTACAAATAAAAAAATGATAAAATTGTCACAGAGACCTTCTTCAAGTAGGTCAACAGCAATAGTTTTTTTACACTTCAAGAGTTCTCACCATTACAAACGGAGAAAAAACATCCCCTTTAGTCAGTTCAGATGCATCAGAAAAAACTGTTCTGAAATCGATTCCTTTAGAAAACAAAGTAAAATTCTCATAAATAGGTTTCTAGATAAGGGTTTTCCTAAAGGAATTGTCTCATTTGCTCTTTCACGTGCTGAAAAATTATCTCAAAAAGAATGCTTGATTCCCCGTGAAAAAATCCCCTCTGACCCTGAACAAAGGAGAGGCATGATGAATTTCATGACTACCTACAATGACAACCATCCTCGCCTGAGAAGGCTCCTCGAGAAACACGGGTCGATCCTGTTAGACAACCATTATTTAAAACCAAAACTATCATCACCTATAGACGATCCCAAACGTTAAAAAACATGTTGCACCAAGCAAACTTTGCACCTTAAAGAACACAACTCAAGTTAGTAACTTTTTTCCCAAAACCATTGGCAGCCATAGATGTAGGCAACCTACCTGTAAATGCTGCCTAAACATACGCCATAGAACCAAACAATTTATGAGCAACACAACTAAAGAACTCTTCAGTATCAAATCCTTCATTAACTGCACATCCATGTATGTGATCTACCTATTGAAATGCCCTTGTGGGCTACAATATATCGGACTAAACAAACACTGTAGTAATGTCACAAACGGTTTCATGAAACACTGTGTGCCTAGACACAGCCATATTTACCACCAAGATGATTTCTCCGGGTTCACCATCACTCATTGTGCGAGATGACATCAGTAACGCAAATGCAAATGTGGAGTCCCTATGGGTGGAGATAAGGGGAGGGAAAAAGAATAATAAAATATTACTAGGGGTTTGTTATAAGGGTCCAAATATAATGGAGGCAGCAGAGGAAATGCTGATAAGTGAAATGGATGCGGCTTCAAAGCATGGTGAAGTACTTATCATGGGGGACTTCATTTACCCAGATATTGACTGGGGGGCAGAAACCTGCAGGTCCTTCAAAGGTAGCAGGTTCTTGTCAACAACAAAAGACAATTACCTGTCGCAACTAGTCCTGGAGCCAACAAGAGGGGGCACTGCTGGACCTTATCCTTACCAACAGACCTGATAGGGTATCAAAACTACAGGTTGGGGGGAACCTGGGGAATAGTGATCATAATATCATTGATTTTGTATTACGCTTTACTAAGAGCGTTAGTAAAGGGGCAACCAGCACTCTAAACTTCAGGAGGGCAAATTTTCAGCAACTAAGGGCATAGGCATAGACTGGGATAATGTTCTCAAAGACAAACCCCCCCAAAAAAATTGGACTTTTTCTCATATATTCTGAAAAAGTCCAGTGAGAAACACATACCTTATGGGAAAAAGCATAAAAGGAACAAGAAAAAGCTTATGTTTAAGGTGCTTAAACGTGAAGGTAGCGATGAGGCATTACAGGATTATAGAGAGAAAAATAAATAATGTAAAAAGCAGATAAAGGCCGCAAAAATAGAGACTGAGAGAAATATTGCCAGGGAGAGCAAAAATAACCCCAAATTATTTTTCAAGTATATAAATGATAAGAAACTAAAAACAGAGAGAGTGTGGGTCCCCTTACAAATAACATGGAGGTCATGGTGGAAGAAGATGAGGATAGGGCCAATCTAATGAATGTCGCCTTCTCAACTGTCTTTACCCAGGAAAATCCCCTGGTGGAAGACACAATGAGGAATAATGTAAATTCTTTTTGGAATGTCAACAGTTTAACCCAGGAAGAGGTACGGCGCCGCCTCCCAACCACTAAGATAGATAAATTGCCGGGGCCAGATGGCATACACCCCTGGGTTCTGCATGAATTATGTACGGTGATAGACAGACCGTTATTTTTAATATTTGAAGATTCACTGAGGACTGGTTATGTTCCACAGGACTGGAGCATAGCAAATGTGGTACCAATATACAAAAAAGGATCAAATAGCGATCCTGGAAACTACAGACTCGTGAGTCTAACTGCGGTGGTGGGGAAAATATTTGAGGGGTTTGTTAGAGATGCTATCCTGGAGTATCTCACTGTGCACAACCTTATAACCCAGCGTCAGCATGGGTTTATGAGAGATCGGTCCTGTCAATCTAATCTGATTGGTTTCTACAAGGAGGCAAGTTCAAGACTGGATCTGGGGGACGCTGTGGATGTTGTATATCTGGACTTTTCAAAGGCATTTGACACCGTGCCACATAAAAGGTTGGTATATAAAATGAGACTGCTGGGAATAGGAGAAAATCTGTGTATTTGGGTAAGTAATTAGCTTAGTGATAGAAAACAGAGGGTGGTCATTAATGGCACATTCTCAGATTGGGTTGATGTTACCATTGGAGTGCCAAAGGGGTCAGTATTGGGGCCACTTCTTTTTAATATTTTTATTAATGACCTTGTAGTGGGTTTACACAGTAAAGTTTCAATATTTGCAGATAATACTAAGCTGTGTAAAGTAATAAATACTGAGGTCGATAGTTTAGCATTACAGAGGGATTTGTGGAAGCTTGATGAGTGGGCAGAGAAATGGTTGATGAGGTTTAATGTAGATAAATGTAAAGTTATGCACTTGGGCCATGGAAACAAAAAGTATAATTATGTTCTAAACGGTCAATTACTTAGTAAAACTGGAGCTGAAAAGGACTTGGGGGTATTGGTGGATGGTAAACTTAATTTTAGTGACCAGAGCAAGGCGGCTGCTGCTAAAGCAAATAAAATAATGTGATGTATCAAGAGAGGAATAGATTCTCATGATAAAGACTTAGTTTTGCCCTTATACAAATCCTTGGTCAGACCACACATGGAATATTGTGTACAGTTTTGGGCACCAGTGTATAGTAGAGCTGGAACGGGTGCAGAGGAGAGCAACCAGGATTATTAGGGGAATGGAGGGATTAGAATACACTGACAGATTGCAAAATTTGGGATTATTCAGTTTAAAAGACGGGGGAGGGGAGACCTCATTACAATGTACAAATACCTGAACGGACAGTACAAAGATCTCTCCAAAGATCTTTTTATACCTAGGCCTGTGACCAGGACAAGGGGGCATCCTCTACGCCTAGAGGAGAGGCGATTTTACCATCAACATAGACAAAGGTTCTTTACTGTACGAGCAGTGAGACTATGGAACGCTCTGCCGCAGGAGGTTGTTATGGCGGACTCTATGTACATGTTCAAGAGAGGCCTGGATGCCTTTCTGGAGAGAAAAAAATATCACGGGTTATGAGGATAAAACATTTATTTAATTCTTAAAGGTTGGACTTGATGGACTTGCGTCTTTTTGGAAAAAGTCCATCAAGTCTAACCTTTAACAATTAAATGTTTTATCCTCATAACCCGTGATTTTTTTCTCTCCAGAAAGTATATCATAGTACATAAGGCTGGAGCTATACATACTATACTATGGTAGATACAACAAACTTTGCCAAAGAGAAATGCACTATATATACACCGTATATTCCAGCGGATACCAAATTTGTATAGGTTTTATAATGTTTTCATACATTTACAAAAATGAAAACCTCCTGTACAAAAATATTTTTTTTGATTTTGCCAACTTCTGGCGCTAATAACTTTTTTATACTTTGGTGTATGGAGCTGTGAGTGGTGTCATTTTTTGCGAAATTTGATAATATTTTCAATGATATCATTTTTAGGACTGTATGACCTTTTGATCACTTTTTATAGATTTTTTTATATTTTTCAAAATGGCAAAAAAGTGCCATTTTCGACTTTGGGCGCTATTTTCCGTTACGGAGTTAAACGCATTGAAAAACCGTTATATTTTGATAGATCGGGCATTTTCGGACGCGTCGATACTTGATGTGTTTCTGATTTTTACTGTTTATTTATATTTATGTCAGTTCTAGGGAAAGGGGGGCAATTTGAAATTTTAGGGGTTTTTTTATATATTTTTTTTTAAACTTTTTTTTATTTTTATTTATACTATTTTTCAGACTCCCTAGGGTACTTTAACCCTAGGTTGTCTGATTGATCCTACCATACTACAGTATGGCAGTATATGGGGATTTTCCTCATTCATTACAATGTGCTATCAGCACATTGTAATGAAGGGGTTAAAACGAAATAGCCTCGGGGCTTCGGAAGACCCGAGGCTACCATGGAGGCGGATCGCCCATTTGCCGCTATCTTTGTGAGGCTGCAGGCAGCTTTGCCGGCAGCCCACGCTGTGAAAACACCCGCGATCGGTGTTAGCACCAATCGCGGGTGTTACCGGTAAGCCATTGCTGCAATATGCAGCAAAGACTTACCGGCTATGGAGAGGGCTCAGCCCGTGAGCTCTCTCCATGCAGCGCGACCCGACCGCCGCTGTGAATACATGGCGGGCGGTCGGGATTACCATCGTATAAGACGACCCCAGAGAAGACAGAAGATTTTTCGGTCTTCAAAAGTAGTCTTATACGCCGGAATATAGACTCAATTGTCTATATACATATATAAATTTCTGAACCTCGCCCCCCCCATATCACTCTCTAAACCGGTTTCTCATATATATCCATTGATGTATTTCCTCAATTTATATCTTGCAATCCCCATATATATCATTAATCAGCAATTTTTTCTTATTTATGTATTTATTGCAAAAAAAAATTTTTATACAATAATTCTTCCCATACAATTTAGTTATTATTTTACTGATCCACTCCATACCCCCCTTTATTTATTATTTATCATTATCACTTATTATTTATTTTCCATATATTATTTATCTCCTATATAACATTCACTTATTAATTTACTCATTATACACTCACCAGCCACTTTATTAGGTCCAACTGCTCGTTAAAGGGAACCTACCACCACGAATCTACCTATAAAGGTAGATCGGGTGGTAGGTGGATGTATGGGACGTGAGGATAGCACTTTTTAGAGCTAATCCTCACGTCCCCGCTAGTGTAGCATAAACTTTATTGCCCTAATATGTAAATTTAATTAAGCGGCTACCGGGGCGTGGAGTAGCCGGACACGAGGCTACACGGCGCGGCTACTCCACGCCCCAGTAGCTGCTTTCCCCCGCCTACCCTGTGATCTTCGGCGCGCAGCTCCTGGCAGCTGCGCGCCCTCGTCCGAGAAGCCGGAGTTCTGCGCATGCGCAGTAACTCCGGCCTCGTTCCCGAGATCGCGCATCCTCGGGCCTGCGCTCTGCATAGTCTACCTATGCAGAGCGCAGGAATCGTCAGATGTGAAGGTTCGCCCCATCGGATAGGTAAGTGCTATGCTCACCAAGAATACTACCATCGATTACCACTGCAATATATATATATATATATATATATATATATATATATATATATATATATATATATATATATATATATCCACTGCCACCAATGAAGTCACTGCAAATATATATATCTACACCCACTGCCACCAATGTATGCTGAAGGCACTGTAATATATATATATATATATATATATATATATATATATATATTACAGTGCCTTCAGCATACATTGGTGGCAGTGGGTGTAGGTATATATATATATATATATATATATATATATATTTGCAGTGACTTCATTGGTGGCAGTGGATATATATATATATATCCACTGCCACCAATGAAGTCACTGCAAATATATATATATATATAATACACCTACACCCACTGCCACCAATGAATTCTGAAGGCACTGTAATATATATATATATATATATATATATATATTATATTCCCACTGCTACCAATGTATTCTACAGGCACATTAATTTTAATGATTACTGTGCCTATAGAATACATTGGTGGCAGTGGGAATATATATATATATATTATTTAACCCTAGCTATGCTCATACCACCTACAATTCCGACTGCCACCAATGTATTCTACAGGCACAGTAATCTTATATATATATATATATATATATATATATATATATATATATAATTTAACCCTAGCTATGCTCACCGACTTATGCTACCAACGATTCTACTGCCACCAATGTATCCTATAGGCACAGTAATTATATATATAATATGTATTATTTAACCCTAGCTATGCTCACCGATATCACTACTGCTATTGTCTTATTTTTGACATATGTAGACATCCAGGAGCCTTGTAATTATCCTGAAACCCAATGCATAGGCATTGTTTGAGATAATTTAATTACACTCTGCACTTTTCCAGTTTTAGTTTCAGCAGCATAGAGTTCGATATTAATGTATACCAAAAGTTTTACTGTTTGCAACATATATATATTTATTTTTCAATGGTTAATTTATTTTTATCTTCTTTGCTAGACAAAATTAACTTTTGATTCAGATATCCCCACTGCTATTGTCTTATTGTTGACATATGTAGACATCCAGGAGCCTAGTAACCATTCTGTAACCCAATGCCTATTGTTTGTGATAATTACATTAGACTCTGCACATTTCCAGATTTAGTTTCACAGCAGCTTATATATTCAGATACACACACAAAGAGTTCGATATTATTGTATACCAAAAGTTTTTCTGTTTGCAATATATATATATATATATATATATATATATATATATATATATATATATATATATATATATATATATATATATATATTGCAGCCATATATATATTTATTTTTCTAAGGTTCATTTATTGTTATCTACTGAAATGTTATCCCTGAAATAATCGCAAATGTTAGCCTATTGATAGCACTTGCAACTGTTTAGCCCTTTCCGCCACCTTCACGCCAGTGGGTCGTGAAGGGGCATAAGGGGGGTGGCCGCCTTAAATGTTACGTGCTGCGTTTATTTCTACGCCATGCCTGGCGTAGAATAAACCCTGTGCAGCATCCTGCCCTGGTACATCAAGAGGATTCCACCTCATCGGACTGGGAATTTAAAGTGGCCCTGGAAAAAACTGTAAAAGTGTCCCCATTATCAAAACAAGTAGGCGTTGCCTTGTGATGTGGGTGGAGTTACTAAACTCCATACAAACTGTTAATAGATAGTCTAAATCAACATGTTAACCGCAGAGAAAGAGACTCATACTGCCTCCTTGTAAAGGAATAATACTTCTATTTTAAGAGCACACAACTTAATACTGCCATATATGTACACTAAAAACATACTACAATACCTTCTCCAATAAACAAGATTGTAACTACTATAATACTACTGCCACTAAGTAAAATATATTGTAATACTGCCCCCCTACGAACGAGAATATTACTCCTATAATACTGCCCCCTATGTACAAGAATATAACTACTATAATACTGCCCCCTATGTACAGGAATATAACTACTATAATACTGCCCCCTATGTACAAGAATATAACTACTATAATACTGCCCCCTATGTACAGGAATATAGCTACTATTACTAGTAGCCAGCAACTCCCCCCCCCCCCCCCCCAGTATACAGTCTGCGTGCCACGCCAGTATACATCCAGCCCACTGTAGTAAATATATATGTATCCGCCCAGTATACAGCCTGCCAGCCCATAGCCCCAGTATACAGCCTGCCAGCCCATAGCCCCAGTATACAGCCTGCCAGCCCATAGCCCCAGTATACAGTCCATAGCCCCAGTATACAGCCTGCCCCCGGTACACAGTACAGTACATAAAAATAAAAGCACACGAAACTCACCTCTCCGATGCCCCGACGCTGCTCCCCTGCTTGGTCAAGTACGGCCGCGTTGACAGCTCCGTATGCCCGCTTGCCGACATCATGGTCTGTGCGACGCCGGCGCGTACGTTGTTTTCACCGCGGCCGTACTTGACCAAGCAGGGGAGCAGCGTTGGGGCATCGGAGAGGTGATTTTTGTGTGTTTTTATTTTTCCACCGGCCCCACCAGTACAGGACCAGCCCCGGACCGGCCCTAAATTAATCGGGCCACCGGGATTTCTCCCGGTGGGTCTTATAGCCAGTCTGCCCCTGCCCACAACTTATATTGTATGTTAAATGTCCCCCATGGAGTTCTATATTTTTTCTACAAAAAGTTTGACCGGTTGCAACTTTACAGGGTCAGCTAGTTTCTGTCTTGTATTTTGCATTGTGCATGTAATTGTGAATTACACAATGTTAGTTAATTTACTAAAATATATTAAACAGGTTGCAGGTTCCTAAAGTTGAGTGTTGCCCAATCCTTGTTTTATTACAAACTATTATCCCCAGTTTTTTTTTTCAAAATTGTCTTTAACAATTCCAAAAAATTGAATTAGAGGCTACTAGGGTGTAGATGAGCTGCAGCATGTAGCGGGATCTAAGGTCACTCCCTGTATCAATAGCCTCTATCGATCCTTCTACCCACCTGTCTTCAGCCCACGCTGGGAGGGTGAAGCTTTGTAATGACTATTAATGCAGAGTTGTGCTCTGCATAGATATTCAGTGCATTATTTTAGTGGAACAGTTAATTATTTACTTGTGCTATGCTCACTCAAATAGCACCAACGAAAACACTGCCGCTAATGTATTTTATGGGATTAGGCATCTATGTTCCACAATCCCCTAGGCAACGAGCATGCTCCCTACCCCCTAGGCCACGAGCATGTCCCCCAGCCCCCTAGGCCACAAGCATGGGCCCCTACCCCCTAGGCAACGAGCATGGCCCCCTACCCCCTAGGCAACGAGCATGGCCCCCTACCCCCTAGGCAACGAGCATGGCCCACAAATCCCCTGGACAACAAGCATGCCCCCCTACCCCCTTTTGTGTGTGTGTATGTTGTTTTTATTGTCTTCCAGGACCGTGCCAGCTGTGGACTACTTCGGATTCGGTGGACTCCGTCGATGACCTGTAAAAAATATTTATTAAACTGGCTAACGAGGGTGTGTCTATGTTTTTATTTCAATAAAATCTATTTTTACAATAATGTGTTTGTGTCATTCTGTATAATTAGCCATAGTAGTGGTGCTGTTTAGTTGACAGTGCTCATTACTAATGCCTGGCCTTACTGTAAAATTTCCATATTTTTGAGGGTCAAATTTACAGTAACGCCAATACAATTACCCCGGTACCCACCGCCACCAGGGGTGCCGGGAAGAGCTGGGTACAAACCAGCACCTAACCATCTAAAGATGGTCAGGTTCTGGGGCGGCTGCAGGCTGTTATTGTTGTGCTGGAATAGCCCCCTAACAGTGGGCTATCCCAGCTCAGTAATGGCAGGCTGCTGCTGTTTTTTTGTATCTGGCTGATTTGAAAAATGGGGGGGAACCCATGTCAAATTTTTTTAAATATAAAAAAAAAAATTGACATGGGTTCCCCCCCCATTTTTCAAATCAGCCAGATACAAAAAAACAGCAGCAGCCTGCCATTACTGAGCTGGGATAGCACACTGTTAGGGGGCTATTCCAGCACAACAATAACAGCCTGCAGCCGCCCCAGAACCCGACCATCTTTAGATGGTTAGGTGCTGGTTTGTACCCAGCTCTTCCCGGCACCCCTGGTGGCGGTGGGTACCGGGGTAATTGTATTGGCGTTACTGTAAATTTGACCCTCAAAAATATGGAAATTTTACAGTAAGGCCAGGCATTAGTAATGAGCACTGTCAACTAAACAGCACCACTACTATGGCTAATTATACAGAATGACACAAACACATTATTGTAAAAATAGATTTTATTGAAATAAAAACATAGACACACCCTCGTTAGCCAGTTTAATAAATATTTTTTTACAGGTCATCGACGGAGTCCACCGAATCCGAAGTAGTCCACAGCTGGCACGGTCCTGGAAGACAAAAAAACAACACGCACACACAACAGGGGATAGGGGGGCATGTTGTCCAGGGGATGTGGGGGCCATGCTCGTTGCCTAGGGGTTAGGGGGCCATGCTCGTTGCCTAGGGGATATGGGGGCCATGCTCGTTGCCTAGGGGATATGGGGGCCATGCTCGTTGCCTAGGGGATATGGGGGCCATGCTCGTTGCCTAGGGGATGTTGGGGGCCATGCTCGTTGCCTAGGGGATGTGGGGTGACATATATGCTATATCCCATAAAATACATTGGTGACAGTGGAGCCTCCTGTATTTTGATTTAGGAATAAAACATTAATGACTACAGACATTCCCCGGGTTACATATAAGATAGTGTCTGTAGGTTTGTTCTTAAGTTGATTTTGTATGTAAGTCGAAACTGTATACTTTATAATTGTAGCCCCAGCCAGAATTTTTTGGTCTATTTCACAATTGTATTTTAAAAATGTTGGATTGTCATAAGAACCAGGATTAACACTGAAGCTTCATTACAGACATCATTTATAACTGTTAAAGCTGTTTATTGTAGCCTAGAACTAAAGTACAGTAAATTGCCAAAATCCAGAGGTCAGTTTGTAACTATGGGTCATCTGTAAGCAGGGTGCTCTTAAGTTGGGGACCGCCTGTATATAATTGCTGCAGATTAAATATCATAAGATTTATCTTTGACCATTAGCAATCTCCGTGAAAGAACCTTGATCTTAATTTCTTGAATATTATCATAAGGTCCTGGCAGTAGGATTGCTCATGATTGTCCTGACAGTTTGATAATTTTTCAATACTTGTGTGTATCTGAAATTTGATATGTATGACAAAATTTAGAACTTATAACTTGATTGTTTCTTATATGAATATCAATTTATAAAATATGTACATAAAACTGTTATCAATATTTACCCCATTTTACAATTCCAAAATACAGCTGGGGACTTGGGGCCCAGAGGAATTTAATGATCCATTGACATGAAGATATACTTTACCCTTAATTCTAATTATTTAATAGCTATTATTAATCGCAACACATTAAAATAATATTTTTTGTTAGTGTTTTTGCAGGTTATTTTGCTTTTGCAACATCCCTGATCGAACATGCCTAACTGTGTTGTAAATCATTGTCTCAGCAAAACCGGGAGAAAAGGTCAATGTGAGGACATTCTTCTCCACCGTTTTCCAAATGACCTCCAACAGATTAAAATATGGCTCTTGCAAACAGGCCAGACTTTTTGCAATATTGATGCTGTTGTAGAAAAACTTTTCCATGCTCGGAAACAAAATAAGTACGCCTTATGCTCCCTCCACTTTACTACTGATTGTTATTTAACAACTCCAAATGGTCCAAAATTAAAACCGGGTGCTATTCCAACAATATTTCCACAAGTTCCACCAGGAGAGTATGTTATCGAAGAAAACCTTAAAAAAGATAAGCGATTTCGTAGCCGGAAGAGACCGTTAGAGAAGACTACAGTGCTTTCTCCTGATCCAGCAGCGTCAACATCAAATCAAGACACAGAGTTGACAAATCCTATTGCTTCAGACTTTGAAGAAATTGATATTGGGGTTGATATTCCAAATCCCAACAAATGTAGTGTTGGGACTCAGACTGACTTCACGCTTTTAAATTCAGAAGTTAGATATAAAGCTGGTGAATTACATGATGTTTTACCAGTCCTTGAATTGTCAACTGAGCAAAGTAACACACAAATACCAATTTTCTCTACACCAGTTGTACCAGCGGCTCGGCAATTAGAATCACCAATTACAGAGTTGTCATCACCAGTTAAAAAAAAGGCACTTTTGGAGACAGAAAAGGAACAAAGGATTGAGTATTCAATCGAGGGAATCATTCCCTTTTCACCAATACTATCTGAGGAAATGCAGAGAGAAGATGGGAGGGACATGGAAGACTCCTATGCCACAAATTTAGAAAACAATTCAAAAGACTACAGCTATGTGCCAGAGAGACCAAGTTTTGAAAGTTCTGAGCTCATAGAGTATTTGACACTTTTTGAAGACCAAACAGAACAACCACCTGTCACCATAACTGATAAAAGTGATGAAGACATAGTAAAGGAGCGAAAATTTATAATTTTTGAAAGTTGTTTGAATAACCTAATAATGAAGGTGAAATGCCAGTACCAAAAAAACTGCAACTACAATATAAAAACTTTCAAAAAAATATTCCAAGGTTCGTTTTAAAAGTTACTGCACACTGTTACATGGGACATTATTTCACTGTGTTTGAGTCACAACCCAAGGTTGGAAATTATGCTACAGGAAATGTTCTCCTTGCTGCAGCAGTGTTGTTTAGTGGGCTCAAATTTCAGAAAATGTCAGAACTCTTTAACCCCTAGGCGCACCAGGACGTTATAGTACGTCCCCGGGGCTAGATGCTTAGCGCACGGGGACGTTCTATAACGTCCTGCTTCTGGAACCGGCTCACGAACGGAGCCGGTACCAGAAGCAGCGGCTGTCAGCTGTCTAGTACAGCTGACAGCCTGCGCTAACACCCGCGATCGGAGTCGGCTCCGATCGCGGGTGTTAACCCCTTACACGCCGCGGTCAAACATGACCGCGGCGTGTAAGGGTGTTTGCGTTGTGGATCGGATCCCCCGTGCCGCTTACCGGGGGATCCGATCCACTTCTGGGCAGCTCCGAGGACTGGCATGTGCCCCGGAGCTGCCCGGTCTCCATGGCAGCCAGACCCCTTCCGGGTCTGGCTGTAAACTGTCTGAGCATGCGCAAGCTTGCTCAGACAGTTTACACTGCTCTACAATAAAATAGTATTGTAGAGCAGTGTATTGAACTTAAACCAGTGATCAGAGCATCACTGGTTTAAGTTCAAGTATGTATAAGTAAAAATATGCAAAAACACTTAACACTACACATTATAATAAATAAAAAATAAATACATAAAAATCTAAGCCCCTAAAATGTCACTTTCCCATAAAAACACTTAATAAAGTATAAAAAAACACAAAAACACAAAAAACCCCGCATATTTGGTATTGCCGCGTCCGTAACAATCTGTATAATAAAACAGAATCGTTACTGGACCCGCACGGTACACGCCGTAGAAAAAAAAACGCAAAAACATTCCGAAAAAAGATAATTTTTAATTATACCCTATCAAAAAATGCTCTAAAAAGTAATTTAAAAAATGTTATGCACTCCAAAATAAGCCCACTAAAAAGAACAACTCTTCTCGCAAAAAATAAGCCCCTAACCAGATTTGTCAGCCGAAAAATAAAAAAGTTATGCATATGAAAAGACGGTGATGCTAAAATGAACAAGATTTTCTCCAAATTGGTTTTTATTCAGTACAATTGAATAAAATACACAAAACCCCACATATTTGGTATCCCTGCGTCCGTAACAATCTGCATAATAAAACAGCATTGTTATTAGATCCGCAAAGTTAACCCCGTAAAAAACAAAACAAAAAAAAAGCTCCAGAAAAAAGATCATTTTCAATTAATACCCTATAAAAATGCTCTAAAAAGGGATTTTAAAAATGTTATGCACTCTAAAATAAGACCACTAAAAAGAACAATCCTTCTCGCAAAAAATAAGCCCTTAAACAGATTTGTGAGGCAAAAAATAAAAAAGTTATGCATATGAAAGACGGTGATGCTAAAATTAACAACATTTTTGCCAAATTACTTTTTATGCAGTAAAAATGGGAAAAAAAATAAAAAATCTATATAAATGAGGTCTTTTTGTAATCGTGGCGACCCATAGAATAAAAATAATATACTATTTTTATGGTATGGTAAACGGGCAAAAAAAAAAAAAACCCATAAAAATCCTCCTGAAAAGTGATGATTTTCATTTCCTCCACCAACAAAGAGTTAATAAAATCTCACCAATTAGCCTATAAATTCCCCCAAATTACGTACCAGAAAAGTGCATCTCATGTGGCAAAAGAAATAAGCCCCTATAGGTCCACATTAAAAAAAAGAAAAAAAATTATAGCCTGTACAATGTGACATAGAAAATCTGCTCTGGATGGCGCCTCCTTCCCTTCTATGCCCGGCCGTGCGCCCATACAGCAGGTTACCACCACATATAGAGTATCCGTGTACTCGGGAGAAATTGGGTAACAAACTTTGTGGAGCCTTTATTCATTTAATCCATTGTAAATGTTTAATTTTCCACCCAAAATGGGTGTATTGTGAAAAAATATTACAATTTGCAGACTGCACCTCCATTTTGTTTTAACCCCTATAAAACACGTAAAGCGTTAACAAACTTCTTAAAAGTGGTTTTTCATACGTTGAGGTGTGTAGTTTCCACAATGGGGTAATTTACGAGTCTCACTATTATTTAGGCCTCTCAGTGTCAATTAGAAGTTGAGCAGGTCCATCTAAATGCGGGTTTTGGTGATTTTACAAAAAATGTGAAAAATGATACCTAAATTCTGAGCCTTATAACATTCTAGTAAAATATGTGGAATCTTAAAAAACCATGCCAACATAAAGCAGACATTTGGGAAATGTAAGTTATGAATTTATTTGGGAGCTCTGACTATCTGCATCAAAAGTAGAGAATTTAGAACGTTGAAAATAAAGAATTTTTCCAATTTTTTTCCAAATTTTGCTTTTTTTCATAACTAAACACAAAAGATATCATCCAAATTTTTAAACTAATTTGAAGTACAATGTGTCACGAGAAAACAATCTCAAAATCCCCTGGATATCTCATAGCGTTCCAAAGCTTTAACCACTTATAGTGACACAGGTCAGATTTGAAGAATGGGGCCGCGTCCTTAAGGCCAAAATAGGCTGTGTCCCCTAGGGGTTAATATTTTTGGATTGGTGGGGATTTCACAGACAACCTACTATAGATACCAATCACTGTTTCTCTTTCCAGCGATTGATCTTGCATGGAAAGAAGAAAGTTATATGAACCTGCAGAATTTAAAAGGAAAACCACTGTGTATTGCTGGTGATGGGCAGTGTGACAGCCCAGGGCACAGTGCTAAATATTGTATCTATACAATTTTGGATACAGTTACAGGAAAAATCTTAGATTTCGAAGTAGTGCAACGATCTCAATGCAAGTCCTCTGTTGCCATGGAGAAATTTGGCTTTGAAATCTGCCTAAACAGAATTTTAGAGAATGGCTACAAAATCAAAATTTTTGCTTCGGACAGACATGTGGGCATTAGAAAAAAATTGCGTGAAGACTATCAACACATCAAACATCAGTTTGATATTTGGCATTATGCTAAATCTCTGAAAAAAAAATGAACATCTGCAAGCAAATTACGTCTTTGTCCCGTGGATTGACAAAGTGGTATTACATTTTTGGTGGTGTATTCAAGCTTGCAACAGAAATCCTAAAATGCTTGAAGAGATGTGGCTCTCAGTTCTCCAGCATGTTTTAGATAATCACGCTTGGGAGGGAAATCTTTATACTCAATGTGGCCATAATGCCTTGGATTCCCAGGATCAGGATGTTTTATGGCTCAAACAAGGCACTCCGCCTTATGAAAATCTAGAAAAAATTGTAACTAGCCAACAGATGAGAAACAAACTCCCTAACTTAGTACACAATTGCCACACTGGTCGATTAGAAAATTTCCACAGTTTGGCATTAAAATACAGGTCCAAAAGGATACACTTTGGTATTGATGCAATGGAGGCAAGGACTAAATTGGCAGCTTTGACCCACAATAAAAATGTTGGCAGGCCTCAAGCGGTGGTGCAATATGAGAAAAAAAACACAGAAAAAAAGGTAACCCAAAGGACCAAACTGGTAATTCCAAAGGGAAGAGACAGGTGGTTTATACATGATGTATATGAAAAAATGAATGTGGACTATCTGGAGTCATTATCGATAAATGTTTTAAAGATTGTTAAATCAGAAGTACAACCGGAATGGATTTCAAGGGCTCCATCTCTTCCACCAAATTTAACTCCTTAACGCTCTGCGCCGTAGCTCTACGGCGCAGAGGTATAAGGGAAGTATGAAGAGGGCTCACGGGCTGAGTCCTCTTCATACAGAGGTGGGGGTTTTTGCATTTTGCACAAAACCCCCACCGCTAATAACCGCGGTCGGTGCTTGCACCGATCGCGGCTATTAACCCTCTAAACGCCGCCCGCAAAGTCGCGGGCGGCGTTTAAAAGACGGCGGCGCGCGGGCGCCGCCATCTTTTTTTCGATCGCCACGCCCCCGAACGTCATCGGGGGGCGGCGATCGGTTACCATGGTAGCCTCGGGTCTTCTCTTGACACGAGGCTACATGGTTTATGCAGGTTCGTTACAATGAGCCAGTGGCTCATTGTAATGTAAGACCTGCAAAAACGCCATATATTGCAATACTGTAGTATTGCAGTATATGGTAGGAGCGATCTGATCATCTAGGGTTATTGTACCCTAGATGGTCTAAAAAATAGTGAAAAAAAAAAGAAAAAAAAAAGTTTAAAAAATAAAAAAAATTAATAAAATATTAAAAGTTCAAATCACCCCCCTTTCCCTAGAACGGATATAAAACATAACAAACAGTAAAAATCACAGACATATTAGGTATCGCCGCGTCCCAAAATGCCCGATCTATCAAAATATAAAAACGGTTACGGCCGGCGGTGACCTCCGAGGCGGGAAATGGCGCCCAAATGTCCGAAATGCGACTTTTACACCTTTTTACATAACATAAAAAATGAAATAAAAAATGATCAAAATGTCGCACAGACCTCAAAATGGTAGCAATGAAAACGTCGCCTCATTTCGCAAAAAATGACCCCTCACACATTTCCGTGCGCCAAAGTATGAAAAAGTTATTAGCGTCAGAAGATGGCAAAAATTTTTTTTTCTTTTTTGTACACATTCGTTTAATTTTTGAAAATGTATTAAAACACAATAAAACCTATATAAATTTGGTATCACCGCGATCGCACCGAACCAAAGAATAAAGTAGGCGTGTTATTTGGAGCGAAGAGTGAAAGTCGTAAAAACTGAGCCCACAAGAACGTGACGCACGTGCGGTTTTTTTTCAATTTTTCCACATTTGGAATTTTTTTTCAGCTTCGCAGTACACGGCATGTTAAAATAAATAACATTACGGGAAAGTAAAATTTGTTACGCACAAAATAAGCCCTCACACAGGTCTGTACACGGAAAAATGAAAAAGTTATGGATTTTTGAAGTTGGAGAGCGAGAAATGAGCCGGAAAACCCTCCGTCCTTAAGGGGTTAAGTAACCGTGAAAGACCAAATAAAGAGGAAATAAAACGGCAACGACTGACACGCTTCAGATGTTCTGCAGTTCCCATGGTGTAATGTTCTATTTTTTTTTATATTTAAAGCATTGATTAAAATTTGTATCTATTTAGTGCAGCATGTAATAAAAACAAAACTTGTTTACCAACTGTTTGGTCTCATTAAATGATTTTATTTACACATATATTTTTTAATTTTCTAAATTTCTTGCTGATCCATCAAACTATAAAATAGTTTATAGATAAATGTAAATGCTTTATGGCCTCAATTGTCTATAAACAAGGTAGTTTACTTTCAAACTAGGTACAGACTAGAATAGTTAGAACATAATACAAAGCACTACAATTTTTGATATTGCTCGTCTTCTGGCTTCCGCCCCTGTCTTCTGTCTTCTCTATCAAGCTGGGCACCGCCATTGCTCTCTCCCGGGCACCCAGCACGATGTTAGAGAAGAAAGAAGACAGGCGCGAAAGCCAGAAGAGGAGCCGCGCGGACATTGGGGGAGCAGCGCTGCACATTGGGGCCACCGGAGGGTGAGTATATAAGTTTATTATTTTTTAAGTTGGGTGTGCTTGTATTGACTCGTGTATAAGCCGAGGGGATGTTTTTCAGCACATTTTTTGTGATGAAAAACTTGGCTTATACACGAGTATATACGATACATAACCAAAGATAGATTTTATTTAATTTTGTGAAATATACAGTTGTGACTACGATTAATGCAACATTACTTTTAACATAAATATATGATTTCATTGTATAAACTGAAAAATCACACTTCATTAACCAGAATTTTTTTATTTTTTTAAAATATATATATATATATATATATATATACAAAAAAAGTGGCAGCACTCCAAGGAATCGTGGAAAAAAACTTTTTTGTTCAATTGAGGGGGACGGCAATGGGGGGCCCCCACATATGCAAATATTTTTATGAGCGACTGAGAGGAGAGATGCGTCTATGTGTCCCACCATTTCTCTAAAGTCTTGAGATGGTGGCGATACATAGACGACATCTTCCTCATTTGGGTAGGTACCGCTGATGCCCTTCTGTCATTTCAGTCTTTTTTGAATGACATTGACAAGGATGTACAATTTACCTTGGTGTGGTCCAAAAACACAGTGCAATTCTTGGACGTTGATGTGAGCATCAAAGAGGGGAGGATGTGCACTAATTTATACACAAAACCAACTGACAGGAACAATTTATTGAATTACAGCAGTTGTCACCCCAGAAAAATGGTCAAATCATTGCCTTACAGCCAGTTCATTAGAATTCGACGGATAGTATCAGATGACTCATTCTTAGAAGACAATTTTGACAAACTTACTTCTAAATTCAGCAATAGAGGGTACCCCTCTTCTCTAATTCTAGAACAGAGAAACAAAGTACACAGTCTTGATAGAAACACGTTGCTACATCCTCGTAGAAGAACTAGAACTGACAAACGCATCCCCTTTGTGTCTACGTATACAGAAACAAGTAATAAAATCAGTAAGGTTATATTGAAGAATTGGCATCTCCTGACCGATGCTTTTCCAGATATAGAAGAATTCAAAAAACCTCCCCTCCTGTCCTATCGCCGGACTCCTAATTTAAAAGATAGATTGGTTAAAGCCGATATTGGCCCAAGCAGGACACTAAGACAAACATTTTTAGCCCCTCAGAGAAAGGGCAGTTTCCCCTGTTTAAAATGTGTCAACTGCACAATGATGTTGAAGGGGGATAGCTTTACCCACCCCATCACCAACAAGTGTTTTTCGATTAAACATTATCTTACCTGTGATTCTGACTTTGTGATATATTTGTTACAATGTCCATGCAACCTGTGGTATGTAGGAGAAACCACTCTAGATTTTAAGATCCGTATGAGCCAGCACAGATATACGATCAGGATTGGCAGAAAGGATCTCCCGGTCCCCAAACACTTTAAAGAGTGCCAACATAGGGAAGGCCAACTCAGGTTTAGATTAATTGACAGGATTCCACCCCTCAGACGAGGGGTGACAGAACTAAACTTCTAAAAAGAAGAGAACTGGAGTGGATTCATAGATTAAATACATTAAAACCAAATGGCTTGAATGTTGATTTCAAGACCAGTGGAATCTTCTAAACACCTGCTTGCCCATCATGTCCCTTAACTTACCTGCCATCTACTCCCTGTTAGGTTTTGGTGTTCTTTGGATACCATGATATTAATTCTTTTTTTCTTTTTTTCAGATCATTCATTGTCACTCTAACAGCACTGCACGCACAGATTAAGAAGAATGCTGAAATCATCTTTTTTGTGTGTATTCCCCCGCTTATATTTTTCTGTATATATGTCTGTTGCTTTCTTTGATGTTTTTCTGTATGGACCATGAGGTCTGGAAACAGCGGCTGTCACTACCCATTTTTACGTTTTGTTGTCTCTACAATTTACATATAAAGCGTCACAGTATCAGTTTGATCCGAGGCATACACGTCACTAGGACATTCCTATAGTCCACTAGAGGTGGGTCGTCCCCATTATGTGGAAGTGCGACACACTAAAGGTGTCACTCGACCCCCATGGGGTACACCCCTACATTGATACCTTGATCACCTGATCTAGGCGGCATAGGTATGCTTTGACCCTCAATATTTGTGGACCACTTCAATTTGGGCAACAAAAATTTTTGTCCCAGCAGCTTATCATTTTGTCCATTTTCTGTGATGTGGTTTGCCTCTTTCTGACCATTTTTATTCTGGTCCGAGTATTTCTCCCTTAGAGGGGCTCTGTAGGGATCGTTTCCCTCTTTCAAGGTGGCGCTTGTTTAAACATGATATGATGCGCACATGCGCCAGAAAGTTTTTTCTACTTACCTTTTGTAATATAGCAAAGCCCAATACCTTTCCTCTACACGCATGCGTGACTTACGCAGTGACATTACACTGTTTCCTTTCCCTAGTCCGGTCATGCGCATTACCTTACTGGAGACGCTGCGCGCATCCTGCGCGACGTGGGGATAGAATCACACAGGTGATTTTATGCATTAATTTTATTTTTTTTTTAAAAAATATCACATTTTTTGATGCACTGTAAGAATTTTCATGCATTGTATGCTCTATATGTATTAAAATCTGATGAGGAACACAATAATCACATGTTGATTTAATTATCACTGAGATTGTTAACTTTGTATACATTTGTTGATGATCTGTAAACATTACTTTGCCTTTAAGGGGCGTATGTGAAACATCACTGTGTTGTAACTATTTAAACACTTGCTGAACACTTGTTACATTGCTTGACAAAGGCTGATTCACAGCTGAAACGTTGCTAGAGATGGAATAAACCTCACACTTTTTTCCACGATTCCTTGGAGTGCTGCCACTTTTTTGCTTCTATATCTACACTCTTTGGGTAAGAGTATTGGGATAGCACCCGTCTGAACCTTTTTTTTTTTTTTTTTCCTGAAGGCTGTGCTGCTTTGCAATTTTTGTTTGTATATATATATATATACTTCGAAGAAATGTGCAGCACTCCAATTTCGTAAAAAGTGGTAAAATCTTTTATTCCATAGTGAGTAACATACAGCGACGTTTCGGCCCAAGAGAGCCTTCCTCAAGCTGTCTAAACAGTGCAAATGGTGGATATATATATATATATATACAACAATCTGGTCACATGACCTATAGTGAACCGCCCACCACATTAGCATATTTGTGATAAAAATTGTATAAAAATACATACAAATTGGAAATTTACAACATATACATTGTATACAAATGCTCAATATCAATGTGCATATATTGAAACAACACTTTGTGTATTTGGTGTTATGTTTACAAGGGAACATTTCCGTTCCTAGACCTAAAAAGTGTAGAAAGTGCTGATGTGCTTTTGTGCACTAACCCAACCACTGTGTGGGATCCTCAGAGACCTCTCCGTCTCCGCCATCCCTTCCGATCGGTGTTGAACCGCTGGATCATAAAAATATATACCGCGGTCCCGGTGGACCGCACAGATGGAACGCACACTCCTTCCGGATTCGTGCGCATGCGCAGTAGCTTCGGGCTTCCGTGTGCGTAACCCTGGTAACCTGTATACAGTTCCTATTTTTGTGGCGCATCGATCGCTATTCATTTAGAACCAATGGACATATATCAAGTCTTTCCACCCTGCATGATGGAGTCAACTTAATGAAGCGCACTATAAAGTGTTTAACCCCTTAAGGACGGAGGGTTTTCCGGCTCATTTCTCGCTCTCCAACTTCAAAAATCCATAACTTTTTCATTTTTACGTGTACAGACCTGTGTGAGGGCTTATTTTGTGCGTAACAAATTTTACTTTCCCGTAATGTTACTTATTTTAACATGCCGTGTACTGCGAAGCTGAAAAAAAATTCCAAATGTGGAAAAATTGAAAAAAAACCGCACGTGCGTCACGTTCTTGTGGGCTCAGTTTTTACGACTTTCACTCTTCGCTCCAAATAACACGCCTACTTTATTCTTTGGTTCGGTGCGATCGCGGTGATACCAAATTTATACAGGTTTTATTGCGTTTTAATACATTTTCAAAAATTAAACGAATGTGTACAAAAAAGGAAAAAAATTTTTTGCCATCTTCTGACGCTAATAACTTTTTCATACTTTGGCGCACGGAAATGTGTGAGGGGTCATTTTTTGCGAAATGAGGCGACGTTTTCATTGCTACCATTTTGAGGTCTGTGCGACATTTTGATCATTTTTTATTTCATTTTTTATGTTATGTAAAAAGGTGTAAAAGTCGCATTTCGGACATTTGGGCGCCATTTCCCGCCTCGGAGGTCACCGCCGGCCGTAACAGTTTTTATATTTTGATAGATCGGGCATTTTGGGACGCGGCGATACCTAATATGTCTGTGATTTTTACTGTTTGTTATGTTTTATATCCGTTCTAGGGAAAGGGGGGTGATTTGAACTTTTAATATTTTATTAATTTTTTTTATTTTTTAAACTTTTTTTTTTCTTTTTTTTTTCACTATTTTTTAGACCATCTAGGGTACATTAACCCTAGATGGTCAGATCGCTCCTACCATATACTGCAATACTACAGTATTGCAATATATGGCGTTTTTGCAGGTCTTACATTACAATGAGCCACTGGCTCATTGTAACGAACCTGCATAAACCATGTAGCCTCGTGTCAAGAGAAGACCCGAGGCTACCATGGTAACCGATCGCCGCCCCCCGACGACGTTCGGGGGCGTGGCGATCGAAAAAAAGATGGCGGCGCCCGCGCGCCGCCGTCTTTTAAACGCCGCCCGCGACTTTGCGGGCGGCGTTTAGAGGGTTAATAGCCGCGATCGGTGCAAGCACCGACCGCGGTTATTAGCGGTGGGGGTTTTGTGCAAAATGCAAAAACCCCCACCTCTGTATGAAGAGGACTCAGCCCGTGAGCCCTCTTCATACTTCCCTTATACCTCTGCGCCGTAGAGCTACGGCGCAGAGCGTTAAGGGGTTAATCAGATGGATGAATGGATACACGGGTACTCAGCCTTGATTGAGGTATGTTTTTCTGTAATAACAGCGGGTGGCCAGGGATAAACGAGGTGTGGTTAACCCCTGCCAGGGAAACCACCCCTCTGGGACAACATCGGTGGGGGATATACCCCTAAGAATAAACGGGGAAACCCTTTCCAATGTAATCCGCCCTATATGGTCACATATATTGTAATATACATAAAGAACCTCAGACTAAAGTGCCCAGCCATACATCCAATATACAAAAAATGCCATGATTCGATTTGATGAAAAAGCAAAGGATCGGGAGCTTCAGCGGGGAGACATCTGAGGTAAGCTTGTACTTTCTGAAAAAATGACAATAAAGAAATCAAATATGTTTCTTTTTATATTATCACAACAAGTTACTCATAACTTAACCAGTAAGGATATGAAGATAAACAATATCTATATGGATATATTGAATGCCATTACAGGGTCCATAATTTAAAATCTACATTTAGACCATTTGGTCTCAAGGTGTTCAAAGTATAAATCCATTGGAGTTCCCGTCTTTTAAGAATTTTTTCTCTATCCCCTCCTCGACGTAAAGGAGGTATATGGTCTATAATGCGAAATTTAAGATCTTTTTCGAGATGTCCGGCATCTGTAAAGTGTTTAGATACCGGTAAGTCTTTTCGGTTACTTCGTATGGTGTACCTGTGTTGGTTGAAACGAGTTTTAAACTCCAATGTAGTCTCGCCAACATATAGTAAACCACACGGACAATTCAAAACATAAATAACAAATGAGCTGTCGCACGTCAGATAATGTGTAATTTTGTATTCATTACCATTGTACACAAAATTAGAGCCTTTTATCATATATTTGCAATTTATGCATTTGCAGCATGGAAAACATTGCCCCAAAATCCCTGTCTGCCTACTAACTCTGAATGGTCCAACGTCAGCTCTTACTAATCGATTCCTGATGTTTTGAGCATTCCTGTATGACATTAAAGGTGGATTTTTAAATTCTGGGACATCTGCCCTGGTACCCGTTAATTTGGACCAGTGCTTCCGTATTATTTTGGCAATATTATGGCTTTGGGAATTAAAAGTTGTTATGAAGGGTATTCTGTCGTTCCTCTTTGAAACCCTATGTGGGGACAAAAGATCTGATCTGTTCGTTCTTTCTGTTTTTGCTAAGTTCATGTCAACAATTTTCTTAGGGTAGCCACGTTGTCTGAATTTATCAGCCATAGTTGCTAAATTGGTTTGGAGTTTTGTAGGTTTACTAGTGATTCTTTTTACTCTGAGGAGTTGACTATAGGGTAGAGAATTAATGGCTGACCGTGGATGGCTACTTTCGTATCGGACTAATGTGTTTTTATCAGTAGGTTTTGAAAAAATGTCAGTTACAAACGATTCACCACTGATGGATATAGAGACATCCAAAAACTGTAACACTGTTTCAGATGAAACTACTGTAAATTTGATGGTGTCATCAATTGTGTTTAGATAGTCATGGAATAATTCCAATTCATGTTGGGTACCAGTCCAGAGGAGGAAGACAGTGTCTGAACAGTGGGGAGGGATAAACGACGTCTTCCTCCAAGACCCTCATAACGATGTTCGCATAGGTTGGTGCCATATTGGCCCCCATAGCGACACCCATACACTGTAAAAAGTAGTCATCTCCAAAAAGAAAGTAGTTGTTTTTAAGGACAAACGCTAATAAGGTTAAGATGAAATCTTGTGTTTTGGGTGAAAAAGTTGTAAGGGTTAACATTTTTTTAACTGAATTTAAGCCTCTCTGATGGTCAATAGAGGTATAAAGTGAGACAACGTCAAACGATGCCAGTAAAATTTTTTGCCCAGGGAGAATGTGTACATCATTAAGTTTCTTAAGAAAATCAGCCGTTTCCGATATGTAAGAACAACCTGAACATGCTAAATCCCTAAGTGCCCTGTCCAGAAAAGTAGCCATATTAGAAAAAATGGAACCCGTGCCGGAAACGATCGGTCTCCCAGGGGGATGCAACAGGTCTTTGTGTATCTTTGGTAAAATGTATAGTACAGGGGTAATGGGATTGTCGATGTACAGATATTTATACATGTCTTCATTGATAATGCCATTTGCTAATGCTTCATTAAGGATATGCTTAATTTTTTTAGCCAAAGAAAATTTCGGATCCCCCGGGATCCTCTGATATACCGTAGTGTCGGATAGTTGTCTCTTAATTTCACTTAGATATGAGCTGGTGTCCATGACGACGACAGCACCGCCCTTGTCCGCCGACTTGACGGTGATGTCGCCGTCACGGGCCAGCTCACCAAGTGCAATAACCTCACCACTCGTCAAATTGGGGTGACATAATGGCAAATCCTTAGTTGTATCACGTAATTTGGCAATATCGTTTTTAATGGCCATAAAAAATGCTTCAATGTGTGGTACTTCTGTGTCAGGAGTAAAGAAACTCTTGTTACGTAATTGGAATTGGCTTAAACATAATTCAGATGTATCCCTCACTGACCCACTGGTGTGAGAATGAAAATGATGTTTTAATTTAATTGTACGTATGAACCTTTGTAGGTCCACTTCTAACTGAAACCAGTCAGGGTGTGAGGAAATGCAATATGATAACCCTTTAGACAATACAGATATTTGTTCATTAGTCAAAATTTTTGAGGAAATATTTACCACTAATTCGGTTAAGTCCTTTTTCTCAACGCCATCTTGGCTGCTGGCTGTTCCACTCTGTTCGCTGTGGAATTTTCGTGCTCTGTGATGTTTACGGCCCCCTCTTCTTGTCTTGGGCTTTGTCCATTCGGGGTCTGAATTGCCCTCGGAATTCCTAAAAAAGACCCTTGTTGTTTTCTGGTTTGTCTCACATGTGTTTCATCTGTGGGTTTGTTGTTTGACATTTTATTTTTTCGCTTATTGATAGTCTTTTGTTTCGGTTGGGTATGATCACCCTGCCAAGTATAAATCTGTCCTTTACTGTAATCATCACAATCACGGATCCATTTGCCTCTCTTTATCGACTCCTGTTCAACTTTTGATGTTTCTGTGTGTTTGTGTACCAATTCAAGAAAATCGCTGTGTTCTTCATTGACAAAATTGTGCCCAGTTGTGTTTCGATGCACTGTAGTTTTTCTTTAAGTGTTGTGATCTCTTTCTTAAGGAACTCAATGTTTAACAAGATTAAGTCCATGGCATACTTGTTTGAAATCTGTGTAAACTTGATACAAAATTCTTTATCTTGTGCAAATAATGTCGGTGTGACTCTTGAACGCATTCCACGTGGTATCATGTGATGTTTATAATATTCACTAAGTGTGATCAGATGTAGCTGTAAACTTGTTAACTTTTTGGAGTCATTTTCAAATCTGCGTTTCAACTCACTTGTTCCAGGGGTGGTAAGAAAAGTGGAATCTCCGGTAAGATCTTGTAAAATCCTCATGCTGTCCTCACTGGTATAAGTAAAGGTTTGGAATCCAACAGTATTCGTTGGAAGTTCCATCTTGTGGGTGATGTAAAGTTTTGATGTGCACGCTAAAAAAGCCAAAAAATACGTATATATATATATATATATATATATATATATATATATATATATATATATATATATATATAATACAAACTCTATAATAAATATAACAAAGATATTTTAAATATAAATTGAATAAAATATAAAAAAATAAGTTTTTTTTAAAAGTGTTACATTTTTGCATAAAAAAATTAAGTTAACAAACACATAAATCAAACACCATTGTGCTGAAAATATCCAGCAGACATAACTAGTAGAAAAGGTTAATTCCACCCAAAAAAAAACAAAACAAATTAAACATTATTTTTTCTTGAAAATGGAAATTTAAAAAAAAAAAAAAAATTAACAAAGTTATTCCATTGCAATAAACTCTGCTGCATTTTCTCTAAAGGGTTTATATCCCATGTATTCACCATCTTCATCCGGGAAACCATTCCTAATACTTTTAACAACACAGGATGGTATTGGCCTTCTGTTTCCTACTCCCAAATAGCCATGCACCCAACTTGTGAATCCTCGATAAGCTGTTTTTCTTAGTCCGTTTGAATTAATGAAATAATATTATTCTCACATTTTGCAGTTCATAAGACAAATACATATTGAAGTATAATGGAATCAACATAATTCAAATAGTAAAAAAATGTAAGAAATACGGTGAACACGTACCTATTAAAATCTTTTCTTGATGGTGGAGTTTGGACTTGACCTATTGATCTCATCAAAACATTGACTGTATCTGGTCTCTGGCAAAAAATTCTAAAAAATTCATGCTGGGTTATGCACTGTAATTCTTCCATATAAGGCTCAGTGTTAGATATTTCTCTACAGCAGACCGATTCGATGTTTGTTGGCATAGGGACACAATTACAGCACAAGCACCATTCAATTGTTCCGACACGATCCTCCTCCACATCATCCGCAAAGACTACATAAGAAGCATTCTCACTTATTCGGGGGTTGGATGGGAAACATTGCAAAGTATTGGAAGCATTTGTGAGCAGTTGTGAGTCGAGTTCTTCTATCAAAGTCTTCATCTGTAATATAATTAAAAAACAAATTATGTAACTCAGATAACTAAAATCTACGTAGTGATCAAAATTATAGTGAACCAGTCAACAAGAATATAGTTTATAGCTAGTGACAGTTATAATAGTTTTGGGTATACTAATTTAAAATTTACCTTTGTCAGTATTGTAATTCAGTTCATTAATTTAGATATATTTTGAATTCACAAACTCTGGTTCCCTGACAGCAATATGTGTTCAGTCCCAGGAGAGGGGCAGCCACTCCACATGTATTCTTCCTCTCATACACATCACCCTCCCTCCACTATCTGCTCAATACACATAAAAGAAAGCGGGGATGGAGCTGTCTGAGTGTGTATTAGAGTATACTAACACAGGTTAGAGCAGCTTACATTGAACCAGTTATGATGCCAAGTAAAGTATATACTCGAGTTGAAGTCGAGGCCCCTAATTTGACCACCAAAAACTGTGAGAAGCTATTGACTTGCATATAAGGCGAGGGTGGGAAATGCATTAGTCACAGCCTCACAGTATATACCCATAAAATCCCCAGTAATATATAGCAAGCCAGCCAACAATAGCATATAGCCAGCGCCGTGTAGTATATAGCCAACCAGCCCGCAGTTTGCCCAGCACATAAGAAAAATAAACTTACATGCTCAACTTCTGGTGGGCTCAGATGCTCGTTGCGACTCCCCGATGCTCAGGTCCCCGCTCCTCTGCTTTCTTCTCTCTTCAGGTAACAGCCGACAGAGACACGTACATGCGCTATGGACCTGAGCATCGGTGAGGCGCAACGAGCATCTGGGCCCGCCAGAAGGTGAGCATGTAAGTTTATTAATTTGTTTATAGACTTGTGTATAAGCTAAGGTCAGGTTTTTCAGCAGATTTTTTGTGCAGAAAACCTCGACACGAGTATATATAGTACCATGAAACATCTACCATCTTAAGTGTATGTGATGGTCGATTCCTCCGGCTTGCCTCTGCTACAATCTTTAATTTCATAATCAAGTAACCAAATGCTTGTGATAAAAGTTATTTTAAGTAGTAGCTAAATGACCTGCAGAGGCTACAGGGGCGTGGAGTAGCCTTAGCTAGCAGTGCCCGGCCATGCTACCCCACACCCCAATAGCCTCTGCAGTTAATTTACATATCAGTAAAATAACGTTTGTCACAAGGGTTAAGTTCCAGGATTATTAAATTAGTGATTATAGCAGAGGCAGGCCGGAGGAATCAACCATTAAATACAGTTTAGATGCTAGATGTGTCATGGTAGGTTTCCTAAAAAGTAATGTTTAAATTCAACACTTTATAGTTTATAAGTCTGTGTAGCTTGCACTATATAAAATTGATAATCATAAAGATGTAATTTAATTTGAACATTTGTATTTATTTACCTCACTATCAATTGAAGTGTCAGCCATTTCAGTATCGTCCTCCGTCGGTTGTTGGCTTGATATTTCATCCTGTTCAAAAAAACACTAAAAAAAACCCCCACATATTAGAGTTTTTGAACATAAACTTAAAAATTAATAAATCTCAAAAATATGAATAAATGTTCATTAAATAGACACTTACCTCAAGATTATAATTTTCATCTTCCACGTAGCAAGCAATTATATCGTAGTTACTTTCTACCAAAATTTCAGATTGTTCATTTACTGTAATGTTGATTTCCAATGGAATCTCTGGCAGCTGAGGTGATGTGTCAACTTGCTATGTTGACAAGAATGTTAAAAAAAAAAAACAATTAGTATATAACATAACATATCAATATATGATTTAAATTTTTCACATGCATATCTAAAAAAAGTATATATATAATAAAAATAATACTCACAAAATTATTGAGAGTTGAAATGATGATCGTGTTGTAAACAGTTTACTCCTTTGACACATACTTTATGTTATATTCTTGGGAAAAAGTGTAATACAAAATGGAATAATTAACCATATGTGTGGGTGTGTGTGTGTGTATATATAATTTAGATATGTACAAATCTAAAAATGTGTGTGTGTGTATATATATATATATATATATATATATACACACACACACACAAAGCTATCGAATAATGTTGATATACACACAAACACACATACATATATATATATAGTTTAAATTTATGTGGATTTATGTTTTAATTGTTATATTACAACATGACTTTAAAATCTATATAAATATAATCACCTCTGTTACAGGCGATTGCTCCTGTTGATGGGTTGTAGATGGACTTGAAGTATCTTTGGAATCCTAAATGAACATCAATAAGAGTTATTTTAATGTTGAGTAACTGTTAATTCCAAAAATATGTTTAACTTGTAATGAATAATAAACTTACCATTTTGTTATAGATGTTAGTAACTATATACTAATTTTCAAAAAAAAGGGCTATAATCTTTTCTGAAACAAATAAGTTTAGAGATTAGGAGAAAAATTAAAAAAACATGAATATAAGAGTATATTTTAAAAAGGAAATTTTAATTTGAAAAGATTACATAGCATAACATTTTCACATTACCGTATACACCTGAGTATACAATGATCAGCATATAAGCACAGGTACATGAATTAAACCCAAACAAATGGGAAAACTTATTGACTAGAGGAGTTGTGGCGAACCTATGGCACCTATGTGTGTGTATCTGAATATATAAACTGCTGTGAAACTAAATCTGGAAATGTGCAGAGTCTAATGTAATTATCTCAAACAATAGACATTGGGTTACAGAATGGTTACTAGGCTCCTGGATGTCTACATATGTCAAAAATAAGACAATAGTAGTGGGGATATCTGAATAAAAAGTTAATTTTGTCTATAAAAGTAGATAACAATAAATTAACCTGTGAAAAATAAACATTTTTGGTATACAAAAATATTGAACTCTATGTGTATGTATCTGAATATATAAATCTGGAAATGTGTCTAATGTAATTATCTCAAACAATAGGCATTGGGTTTCAGGATAATTACAAGGCTCCTGGATGTCTATATATGTCAAAAATAAGACAATAGCAGTAGCGATATCGGTGAGCATAGCTAGGGTTAAATAATACATATTATATATATAATTACTGTGCCTATAGGATACATTGGTGGCAGTAGAATCGTTGGTAGCATAAGTCGGTGAGCATAGCTAGGGTTAAATTATACACATATATATATATATATATATATATATATATAAGATTACTGTGCCTGTAGAATACATTGTTGGCAGTGGGAATTATATATATTATTCCCACTGCCAACAATGTATTCTACAGGCACAGTAATCATTAAAATTAATGTGCCTGTAGAATACATTGGTGGCAGTGGGAATATATATATATATATATATATATATATTTGCAGTGGTAATCGTTGGTAGTATTCTTGGTGAGCATAGCACTTACCTATCCGATGGGGCGAACCTTCAAATCCGACGATTCCTGCGCTCTGCATAGGTAGACTATGCAGAGCGCAGGCCCGAGGATGCGCGATCTCGGGAACGAGGCCGGAGTTACTGCGCATGCGCAGAACTCCGGCTTCACGGACGAGGGCGCGCAGCTGCCAGGAGCTGCGCGCCGAAGATCACAGGGTAGGCGGGGGAAAGCAGCTACTGGGGCGTGGAGTAGCCGCGCCGTGTAGCCTCGTGTCCGGCTACTCCACGCCCCGGTAGCCGCTTAATTAAATTTACATATTAGGGCAATAAAGTTTATGCTACACTAGCGGGGACGTGAGGATTAGCTCTAAAAAGGGCTATCCTCACGTCCCATACATCCACCTACCACCCGATCTACCTTTATAGGTAGATTCGTGGTGGTAGGTGCCCTTTAACACTTAATTTCTAATCAGCCAATCACATGGCGGCAACTCAGTGCATTTAGGCATGTAGACATGGTCAAGGCAATCTCCTGCAGTTCAAACCGAGCATCAGTATGGGGAAGAAAGGTGATTTGAGTGCCTTTGAACGTGGCATGGTTGTTGGTGCCAGAAGGGCTGGTCTGAGTATTTCAGAAACTGCTGATCTATTGGGATTTTCACGCACAACCATCTCTAGGGTTTACAGAGAATGGTCCGAAAAAGAAAAAACATCCAGTGAGCGGCAGTTCTGTGGGCGGAAATGCCTTGTTGATGCCAGAGGTCAGAGGAGAATGGGCAGACTGGTTCGAGCTGATAAAAAGGCAACAGTGACTCAAATCGCCACCCGTTACAACCAAGGTAGGCAGAAGAGCATCTCTGAACGCACAGTACGTCGAACTTTGAGGCAGATGGGCTACAGCAGCAGAAGACCACACCGGGTGCCACTCCTTTCAGCTAAATCCAGGAAACTGAAGCTACAATTTGCACAAGCTCATAGAAATTGGACAGTAGACGATTGGAAAAACATTGCCTGGTCTGATGAGTCTCGATTTCTGCTGTGACATCCGGATGGTAGGGTCAGAATTTGGCATCAACAACATGAAAGCATGGATCCATCCTGCCTTGTATCAACGGTTCAGGCTGGTGGTGGTGTCATGGTGTGGGGAATATTTTCTTGGCACTCTTTGGGCCCCTTGGTACCAATTGAGCATCGTTGCAAAACCACAGCCTACCTGAGTATCGTTGCTGACCATGTCCATCCCTTTATGACCACAATGTACCCAACATCTGATGGCTACTTTCAGCAGGATAATGCGCCATGTCATAAAGCTGGAATCATCTCAGACTGGTTTCTTGAACATGACAATGAGTTCCCTGTACTCAAATGGCCTCCACAGTCACCAGATCTCAATCCAATAGAGCAGTGGTGGCGAACCTATGGCACGGGTGCCAGAGGCGGCACTCAGAGCCCTTTCTGTGGGCACCCGGGCCATCGCCCCAGCACACCAGACAGAACTCAAAGAATCTTCCTGCAGTTCCAAGCAACTTAAAAGATGCTGCTTTCAGTCATATATTTAAGTGATACTTACTCCGCTACTTGGGTATGTAGGAAGAGGGAGAATGTGTAGACAGGGCCAAATTATCTTTCGAAGACCTTCTGCTGGCCCCGCAAATTATGCCAATATGATCGAACGTTGTTGAAGAACAGGGAGCAATAAGTTACTGCTTTAATTTTTGGTTGGCACCTCGCAATATATAAGGGGGGATTAGGGTTGCAGTTTGGGCACTTGGCCGCTAAAAGGTTCGCCATCACTGCAATAGAGCATCTTTGGGATGTGGTGGAACGGGAGATTCGCATCATGGATGTGCGGCTGCAAATCTGCGGCAACTGTGTGATGCCATCATGTCAATATGGACCATGTTGAATCTACGCCATAAAGAATTGAGGCAGTTCTGAAGGCAAAAGGGGGTCCAACCCGTTACTAGCATGGTGTACCTAATAAAGTGGCCGGTGAGTGAATATATTTATAATTTTTTTTTTAAAGGTCATATCTAAAAATAAAAATAAGCAATGCGTGATATGCAAGAATAGACCAATATGTTATTAAATCATTTGTGAAACGTGAAATATCCCTAGTATAGTAACCAATACCTAATGCCCCCCAAAAAATGGAATGCTTCCAGCACCTTGTTGAATCTATGCCATGAAGAATTGAGGCAGTTCTGAAAGCAAAAGGGGGTCCAACCCGTTACTAGCATGGTGTACCTAATAAAGTGGCGGGTGAGTGTATATCTTCCTCATTTTTATCTATTTATTTTCCACCAGCCAATTCTGACTCTATAATTATTTGTACAACTTAACCAGCAATGTGCATTCCTTCCTTTTTTCTAGTTCTTCTAGTTGCTCAATTTCTAGTATCTCAATATCGCCGCTATATATTCTAACACCCACCACTAATCCCGTTTAGTTTTTCTCCACTCCGCTTGGATTGACTCATAAGCACGATCCACTATGCGTGCGTAACTCCCGACACTATCTGTCGCTTCACGACAACACTATCCACTGCGCATGCGCAGCCTCCAACACTTTTTGTCGCTCGCTACGGAACTGACATTTTCTAGGTTAGAAGGACACTTCTGCCCATGTGCAAGACGCTAGTTTAGGCACGATCCGCTCCCCACTACACAGAGTTAAATTCGGATGTAGGAACACAATTTCCAGAATGCCTCCAGAGGTCCTCGGTTACCCTTGGCATCAGGTAAAAGCTATTTTAACAGTAAATTCCCTTATTGAGTACATTTATCATTCCTCATCAGCCTGGTTGAATCGAGGCATCCATTTATGTAATGGTTTATTTATTTATGTATTTATTTATCAAATTGCTGACGGATTTAATTGATTATTTATTTGGTTATTTATTATCTAGACCAAATGAAATTTTATCTTATGTATTGTTATTCAGCTGTATCCCTCTCCATATTACCATTTTTTCACGTATGCATTTGTGTATTTATCCATGTATGTACTTATTTAATTATTTATTCTCATGCATGTTTTTATGTATTTTTCATTTTTTACCACTACTTATGTTCGAATTTTATATCCTCATATTTTCGAACTGTATATCCATATTTCACCAACCTTTTATCCTTTTACTACTACATTCAGTCTTTTTAACTTGAGAAAGGGGTTCCTATGCCCCGAAACGTGTTGTGACTTGATGACCCTGTGATTGATTATGAATAAAACCTTTTAACCAACACCCCAGAGTGCGCCATTCGATTAAACCACCTTCTACAAATATTGTCCATATATCCTGTATCGTTTGGCAACGACACACAGGAGATTTCTATCTGGAGGCAGCACCTGCAAAAACTATTAGCACAACCAAATACTGTGAGCACATCTCCACCCACACACTGAGACTATTCCTAAAAAGATGTCACCCTATTAGCGCTTTCTCCCTGTCCTTCCTTGCCACTTTCTACCCCCTAAGACAATAGGACGTCACGGTGGCCGTTCTTGATTTTCGTGAACTTTAGGTAACATGTAAAACGTTGCTACCTAGGGGTGTCTGACTGAGAGAAAGTCCATTTCTTTTGGACTTATGGCTCTTTCACGCAAGCCGTTATACAGCAGTTTTGTGTACTTCTGTTTGAAATCCTCTGTGTTAACAAAAATTCTTAATGGTGCACATATGTCCAAAGAAGGCATGTATTTGGACTTAGCTTTGAGCTTGGTATTTGGAGCATTAAGCTGTGTAGTATGAGATGCTAAAGAGAACCCGTCAGGCAAAATAACCCCCCTAAACTAAATATATTTTCATAAACTGCTATTAGAGAACATTGTCTCTATCTCTTCATTGTCCCTCTACATGCCTGTAAACCTAAGCAATGAGGTCTTAAAGCTATATGCAAATGACCTGTGAGATGTCCAATGAGTCATTAGCATATTCAAGCTGTCCAACTTATTCATGAGTGGGAGGTACAGCCACACCCCCAGTTCTTGACTGACAGCCTGTATAATGGTGTGAGGTATAATGATGTGCTTCCTGGTGCTGGCGCCCCCTGCAGCCTGTGTGTATAAGAGAGATACAACAGCTCCAGGCAGCCATGTTATAGCAGAACATGTCAGATACTTGTGTAGCTGATGTCTGTGTCTCTGTGTATTAGGAGGATGCAGCATGTCAGCAGATGCAGCACACACACCAGCAATGCTTTACTATACATTACACACAGACTTGAGCAGGGGAAGGAGAGGGGCGGGGTAACAGGGGTGACATCAGTGCCTCTGACCATGTGAGCAGCCTCATTTACATAATAAAGAAAAGATGATTTTATAATGATTAATGTATGAAATAACTAGATAAAGGCTGGGATGGATCCTTGTGAGTTGCTCCAACAGGTAGTAGTGGCGGGACTAGTGACACAGACCTGATGACAGGTGTCCTTTAAGTATTCACCTATGGTTTCTGAACTATGTTCTGTTTGTTTTCTGATCAGTGAGAAGTTGCACATTTGAGTGGGGTCAGATGAGCCATCACTAATCTAGATTACGTGAAATTTAAAAGAAAAAAAAAAATCAATTTACGTCCAAACAGATGCAAGTCTTTAATTACCTCAATATTCTTTAACTTAGTTGTAAGGCAGAAATTGAAGCCTTTACGAAGAATCGAGGTTTAAACATGTGTGATAGATTAATTATCCTCATAGTTCCATCCTTCTGAGTATTTAATTCCTCTTTTTGATTTATCTGTTTTGTTGTCCCCTCTGGGATTCTTGTATCCACATCTGTCCCTGTCCCGTGAAAAAAAGTCCCAATGTTCAGTCTTATTGGGACTGGGGTTCGTTGTACTTGTGTTTCAGGGGGATTTTCACTTGTTATATTGTTGGAATCTGTATCAGATTCCAATTCTGTACTAGAGGCTTCACTATACATTAACCAGGTCGCGCTGCATGGAGAGAGCTCACGGGCTGAGCCCTCTCCATAGCCGGTAAGTCTTTGCTGCATATTGCTAGCACCGATCGCGGGTGTTTTCACAGCGTGGGCTGCCGGCAAAGCTGCCGGCAGCCTCAAAAAGATAGCGGCGCACGGGCGATCCGTCTCCATGGTAGCCTCGGGTCTTCCGAAGACCCGAGGCTATTTCGTTTTAACCCCTTTTAAATCCCCATATACTGCCACACTGTAGTATGGCAGTATATGGTAGGATCGATCAGACAAACTAGGGTTAAAGTACCCTAGGGAGTCTGAAAAATAGTATAAATAAAAATGAAAAAAAAAAAGTTTAAGAAAAAAATATAATAAAAAAACCTAAAATTTCAAATCGCCCCCCCTTTCCCTAGAACTGACATAAATATAAACAGTAAAAATCATAAACACATCAGGTATCGACGCGCCCGAAAATGCCCGATCAAAATATGATAACCACTTTTTCAATGCGTTTAACCCCGTAAAGGAAAATAGCGCCCAAAGTCGAAAATGGCACTTTTTTGCCATTTTGAAAAATATAAAAAAAATCTATAAAAAGTGATCAAAAGGTCGTACAGTCCTAAAAATGATATCATTGAAAATATTATCAAATTTCACAAAAAATGACACCACCCACAGCTCCGTACTCCAAAGTATAAAAAAGGTATTAGCACCAGAATTTGGCAAAATCAAAAAAAAGGAATTAGTCTCACCGGTAATTCAGTTTCCATAAGTCCACCATGACGGCCCCCTGGAGGTTGCTTCCCCTTCCTCTGTAGGGACAGGAAATTGAGAGCATTAAAAGGCCCCACCCTCAACCTCCCACCAGTGTTTAACTACACCGGTATAGGATCCAACTCAAATTTATTCAGTACGTTAATTTCACATACATAGATAACATAAAACTTCTTATACAAGTGGGAGGGAAAAAAATAGGGCCGTCATGGTGGACTTATGGAAACTGAATTACCGGTGAGACTAATTCCTTTTTTCCATATCATCCCCCATGACGGCCCCCTGGAGACATACCAAATTATGAGCAGTCCGGGAGGGACCACAGCCTGAAGTACTTTCCGGCTGAAGGCCAGATCTCTAGAAGATAGAACATTAAGTCTATAGTGCTTAACAAAGGTAGTATTTGAGCTCCATGTGGCAGCTTTACAAATCTCTTCAATAGAGGCTCCCCCTCGCTCTGCCCAAGATATAGACATAGCCCTCATAGAATGGGCTTTAACTGAAAGCGGTAGGGGAACACCCTTGACCTTGTAGCATTCTTTAATGGCTTCAGTAATCTATCGTCCAATTGTGGTTTTTGAAGCCTTCTTGCCTTTATGTTTTCCTGCAAATTGAATTAACAGATTTAAATCCTTTCTCCAAGGACCAGATGCTTCAAGATAATTAAGCACTGTACGCCTTACATCCAACAGATGCCATTTCTCCTCCATAGGCCTTCTTGGATGCTGGCAAAAAGTTGGTAAGACAATCTCTTGGTTCCTATGGAAATTAGAGACAACCTTAGGCAACAAATTTCTGTCAAGCTTAAGCGTAATCCTATCCTCAGATATAGACAAATAGGGTTCACAGATAGACAAGGCTTGCAACTCACTTAACTTTCTAGCCGATGTGATGGCTATAAGGAAGGCAGTCTTTAAAGTCAAGAGACGCATGTTAGAGTTATTTGGTTCAAAAGGGTTCTCAGTTAGGGCATCTAAGACTAAAGATAAATCCCACTGAGGGGATGACTCTTTAACAGTAGGACGTAAACGTGTACAGGCCTGGAAAAATCTTTTAACCCACCTGTGTTCTGCAAGTGCGGTGTCATAGAATGCACTCAGGGCCGAGACCTGGACTTTCAAGGTGCTAGGTCGAAGCCCCTTTTCAAACCCGTCCTGTAGAAAATCAAGGATTTGACATACATTAGGAGAACTTCTTCCATATTTTAAGTTATATGGCATGAGTTACTGGTTTCCTACTATTTTTTAAGGTCTTAATTACCTTATATGATAGTCCCTTCATTTTCAAGAAGGCGCTTTCAGGATCCAGGCTGCCAATTTTAGAAACCCTGGGTTCTGATGCAGGACTGGTCCCTGATGTAGAAGGTCTGGCCTCTCGGGAAGAATGAATGGAAGGTCCACTGCTAACTTCTGAAGAATTGGGAACCAACTCTTCTTCGGCCAGAAGGGTGCGACCAGGATAAGACTGGCTGGACTGATCAACAGCTTCTGCAGCACCTTGCTTACCAACGGGATTGGGGGAAAGGCATATACCAGATCTTGGCTCCAGACCTGTGAGAATGTATCCAGCCCCCAAGGGGCCTCTCTTGGATTTAGTGAGTAGAACTTCTCTACCTTGCAGTTCTTCCTTGAGGCAAACAGATCGATGGCTGGTAATCCCCATCTTGAAATGATCTCCTGAAAGTCCTCCTCGTTCAGACTCCACTCGTGTGGAAGGATCTGAGATCTGCTGAGATAATCTGCCACTACATTTTCTGAGCCCTTCAGATGGATGGCTGAAATTGAGCGAAGATTCTCTTCCGCCCATGAGAATATTTTCTGGGATATCTTTAGCAGTTCCCTGGATCTGGTTCCGCCCTGCCTTTTTAAATAGGCAACCGTAGTGGTATTGTCTGACATTATCTTTATGTGACGCCCTTTCAAGTCGTCGGTGCAGGCTTCCAGTGTCTCCAGGACTGCTCTCAATTCTCTTTCGTTTGAAGAGACTTGTTTTCTCTCCCGAGACCAACGACCCTGAACATATTTTCCTGGCAGGAGAGCTCCCCAACCGGAACTGCTGGCATCCGTCTGAATCTGAATCAATGGCCACTGTATCCATTCCACTCCTCTTTGAAGATTCCTGGGACTCTTCCACCAATCTAGCGATTTTTTCACTTTTGGAGGAATGACCAGTGACCAGTGCAAATGGTGATGATTTCGGTCCCACTTTGAAAGGATCCAGGATTGTAAGGTCCTTGAGTGGTTTTGGCACCAGGCCACACTCTGGATACATGATGTCATGGTCCCCAGCAGACTCATCGCTGTCCGAACTGACACCGACTTCTTCTTCTGGAAATTTCTGATCTTTCCAAGAAGTTTGTCCGCTTTCTCCTGTGGAAGATAGGAGGTTTAAGTTACAGAGTTCAGGGATACCCCTAAAAATTATTTTGTGTGACTTGGGGTCAAGTCCGATTTTTCTAGATTTATGATCCAACCCAGGGATTGCAATATCTCTATTGTTGTCTTCTTCTAATTCTCTATATGACTTACCGAGTCTCCGATCAACAGGAAGTCGTCTAGGTAAGGTACCACGAAGATCTCTTCTGTTCGAAGATATTTCACTACCTCCGCCATGACCTTGGTGAAGATCCGAGGAGCTGAAGAGAGACCAAAGGGTAATGCGGTAAACTGAAAATGAAACTCCTCCCCTGAGGGTGACAACACTGCAAACCGTAAGTATCTCTGTGACTCTGGATGAATGGGTACATGGTAGGATGCATCCTTGAGGTCCAGGGTGCATAAAACTGCATTGTGAGATATTAAAGGGGTGGCAGATTTCACCGACTCCATTTTGAATCTGGCGTATGCTACCCATTTGTTCAAAAATTTCAGGTTTGTGATTAATCTGAAGGTTCCATTTGTTTTTTTTTTTTTTATCAGGAATAAGGGATCTGAGGATTGCCTGGAAAGAACAAAATCGGTGAGGGGGTAGTGATACAAACTCTATAAAATAACCGTCCCTGATTATTGAGAGCACCCACCTGTTTGAAGTTATATTCTCCCATTGGGGGTGAAAATTTTTCAATCTTCCCCCCACTCTGGTGTCATTGCCGTTTTTCTTGCTTATTTGTGGAACTGAAGAGGAACTGTTTGCTTCTTCCTCCTCTGGATGTATTCCCAAATTCTTGTCTCCATGTTTGTCTGCCCTTAAATCTCTGCTGATCTCTGGTTGAGCGAAAGCCACTAAAAAACGGTTTCTTTGTTTGTTGCTTCGCTCTGGAAACCCTTTCTTACTGTCAGCTTATCTAGGATATCATCCAGCTCTGTGCCAAACAAAAATTCCCCCGAAAAAGGAAGGCTACACAACTTAGCCTTGGAACGCACATCTCCCGACCACTGCTTAAGCCAAAGTGCTCTTCTGGTTGCATTTGACAATGCGGCTTCCCTTGCGGAAAAACGGATAGTCTCTGCTGATGCGTCCGCTAGAAAAGCTGCTGCTGACTTCAGTAGCGGGATGGAATCTAGAATCTCTTCCCTTGACGTACCTTCTCTAAGGTGATCTTCAAGCTGTCTTAACCAAAAGAAAAGAGTGCGAGAAACTGAGGTAGTTGCAACATTGGTTTTAAGAGTCGCCATAGAGGCCTCCCATCCCACGGTTCCTAAATTCTTTGGGAATTGTTAAACGTCTTTCTGGGTCTTTCCACTCATCCAAAACAAGATCTTTCAGATTTTCAATGATTGGAAAAACTCGCACTTTCTTCCTTCACAAACCTCCAAACAATTCGTCAACCACTGACCTTTCTTCTACTGTGTCCTCAATATTTAAGGTATCTCTTAATGCTTTAATAAGACCATCCATATCTTCATTTGAAAAAAGATATTTAGGGTCATTGGGTACGGATTGTTGCATGATATCAGACTCCTCAATATCCATATCATATGAACATGAAGGTTGCTCATCATCAGTATCTACACATACAAGATTTCCTCTGACTTTCTTATGCGGCGGACTTCTAGAAGCTTTAATCTCCTCACGCATCAACTCTTAATTCATCCATAAATGAAGATTTCTCTTCTATTAATATCTTGTCCAAACAATCCTTGCACAAGCTCTTTTTATATGACACATCAAGTTTTGTATTACACATCTGGCAGCGTTTAGACAGTGCCTTTTTTGGTCTCTCCTTATCACATTCCTTAACTTTCTCCTTGACAAACATGTCCTTCTCCTAATTATAAAAACACAGGAGTGATGATTAATTAAAAAGCCAACTCCCAAACACAGCATATAGTGCCAGCAAACATTGGCGTTCAGCCAGACGTCCTACTCACAGAACCCAGGGATATGGAACGATTTTCAGCCTCCTCTGCCATCTTGTTCCCATAGACCTCAGCAGACAGCAACTACACCGCGTTTTTTTTTTTATACCTGCCGCCGGCGTCTGACGTCATCTTCCGCGGCCCGTCCCCTAGGCTGTGACGCTGAGGCCTCAGACGTCAGTTCCGGCGAAACCGGAAGTGACGTCGCGCACCGAGGAGGCGCTATGTGCCGGCTGCCGCGGACCCGCGAACGAGCCGTAGACCCGCCAGCACCTGCCCGATGGCAACCGGAGCCTGAGGACCCCAAGTAGGACTCCCTAAAGAGGCCGGACGAGGGAAGCCCCGGGGGAACAGGCACCCACGAGGGGTACGAGATTCCACCCCCCCACCCCCCGGAGGAGAGAGAGGTTTTTACTCTCAGTCCTATCCCTGTAGGGACAAGAAAAACACTGATGGGAGGTTGAGGGTGGGGCCATTTAATGCTCTCAATTTCCTGTCCCTACAGAGGAAGGGGAAGCAACCTCCAGGGGGCCGTCATGGGGGACGATAATAATTTTTGTACAGGAGGTTTTAATTTTTGTGAATGTATGAAAACATTATAAAACCTATACAAATTTGGTATCCCCTTAATCGTACCGACCCAAAGAATAAAGTAAACATGTAATTTAGGGCGCTCAGTGAAAGACATAATATCCAAGCCCACAAGAAAATGGCACAAATGCGTTTTTTCACCATTTTCACTGCATTTGGAATTTTTTTCCCGCTTACGAGTACATGGCATGGAATATTTAATACCATCGCTATGAAGTGCAATTTGTTACGCAGAAAACAAGCCGTCAAACAGCTCTTTACGTGTAAAAATAAAAAAGTTATAGATTTTTTTAAGGCGGGGAGTGAAAAATGGACATTAAAAAACAGGAAAGGGCCCGGTCCTTAACCGGTTAAATAGCGTGAGTTTCAGGGAACAGTTTTTATGTGTTCAGCTTCTAGTATTGCTGCTATCTAAAACCTATCAGAACACTAAAACCCCCCCGACATGTTTCGCCACTCCATGGCGTCCTCAGGGGTGCCGGGCTTAGCCCCGAAATAACTCTTTGTTCACACTAGATGTCACTAGCGGATGATATTTATTCTTGTACAATTTAGAGTCGTTGCAATGTTGCAAGATTGATAATGCATCAATAAATCTGTCACCAACACCAAATCAGTGCCCTTTGTATTTCACTGCAGTCTCCAGGGATGGCAGTCACTCCAATTCACTCTTTTATACTTGGGCACATGGGATCCTATGCCTATCTCACACACACAATCAGAACACTAATTCCCCGACATGTGGAATTGAAAAATTAGTGATTGTGTTTGTGAGATAGGCATAGGATCCCATGTGCCCAAGTATAAAAGAATGAATTGGAGTGACTGTCGTCCCTGGAGACTGCAGTGAAATAGAAAGGGCACTGATTTGGTGTTGGTGACAGATTTATTGATGCATCATCAATCTTGCAATATTGTAACAACTCTAAATTGTACAAGAATAAATATCATCCGCTAGTGACATCTAGTGTGAACAAAGAGTTATATCCACCTAATCACGACATAAAAAAAAACACTGGCCACTCCGTGTACCACCTATGAATGGGGAAGATGCACTCTACATTCCATTTGGAAAATAAAGTCATTTATCCCCGAAACTCTAAGGTGACAACTTTGTACCATATTTCACTAGACACTAACATCAGGGTCATAGGCTTATAAACACACAACACCCTAGCCACAAAAATATTTATTCCTACAACTATTCTGTTTAACCCCTTCCCACCGCGGCCCTTTTTCGATTTTGCGTTTTCATTTTTCACTCCCCACATTCAAAAATCTGTAACTTTTTTTATTTTTCCATGTACAGAGCTGTGTGATGGCTTATTTTCTGCGTAACAAATTACACTTCAAAATGATGGTATTTAATATTTCATGCCGTGTACCGGGAAGTGGGAAAAAAATTCCAAATACAGTGAAATTGGTAAAAAAATGCATTTGTGCCGGGCTTGGATTTTACGGATTTCACTGTGCACCCCAAATGACACGTCTACTTTATTCTTTGGGTCGGTACGATTACGGGGATACCAAATTTGTATAGGTTTTATAATGTTTTCATACATTTAAAAAAATTAAAACCTCCTGTACAAAATTTTTTGGGGGATTTTGCCATCTTCTGGGGCTAATAACTTTTTCATACTTTGGTGTATGGAGCTGTGGGTGGTGTCGTCTTTTGCGGATTTTGATGACGTTTACAATGTTATTTTTAGGACTGTACGACCTTTTGATCACTTTTTATAGAATTTTAAATTTTTTTTTTAAATGGCAAAAAAGTGCCATTTTCGACTTTGGGCGCGATTTTCCGTTACGGGGTTAAACGCAGTGAAAAACCGTTATCATATTTTGATAGATCGGGCATTTTCGGACGCGGCAATACCTAATGTGTTTATGATTTTTAAATGTTTATTTATATCAATTCTAGGGAAAGGGGGGTGATTTGAATTTTTAGGTTTTTTTATTATAATTTTTTTTATTTTAACTTTTTTTCAATTTTTATTTTTACTATTTTTCAGACTCCCTAGGGTACTTTAACCCTAGGGTGTCTGTACCATCCTATCATATACTGCCATACAACAGTATGGCAGTATATGGGGATTTTACTACTCATACATTACCATGTGCTGACAGCACATGGTAATGAATGGGTTAACCCCAAGTAGCTTCGGGTCTTCGTGAGACCCGAAGCTACCATGGCGACGGATCACCGCTCCCCGATGACGTCACGGGGAGCGTCGATCCACGGAAAGATGGCGGCGCCTTTTTGAAGCACTGATCGCGGGTGTTACCAGTAAGCCTTTGCTGCAATATGCAGCAAAGACTTCCGGCTATGGAGAGGGCTCGGCCCGCGAGCCCTCTCCATGGACCGGGACCCGACATGTGACGTACTATTACGTCACATGTCGGTAAGGGGTTAATATGAGTCCCTGTCTGTAGATTTTTAACTATATATTCCCTCTCCTGAGTGTCATTGTTCATTATCAATTTTAAAGAGAATTAATAAAAGTTAAGTTTTATGGGAAATATAATTGCTCCCAAGTACATGACCAATGGGTCTTAGTGAGGCCATCTCCAGGCCTTTTTTGCGAGTTATATTTTTTGATTAAACATAAAGTGGGGGGAAAAGAAATCACTTTTTTGCGTCACATAATACTTAATTTTTGGTCTATAGAGCTGGTTGAGAGAGGGACAAATTGTACTTTACAACCATTTTTGTATGGATACGTTTTTCTGTCACTTTTTATTGTATTTTATGTAGGACTAGATAGGTAAATATCATAATTTTTCTTTTTATTTATATGCTGTTCAATGTGGGGCTTCAAGAATGATTTTGTTTGGAGTTTGTTTGACAATTTTCCCTTATTTATGTTATACGTGAATTCTATATTTATAGGGGTTTTGAATGCTATTGTATAAATTAGTTTTTAATTTAAAAACTTTTTACTTGTCCCACTATGGGACATAAACAATTATTGCTTGTTTGTTATAATGCACTGCAATACAAATGTATTGCAGGGCATTAGCACTGTCAGCCTATGCAATCACATAGGCTGACACCCAGGGCTGCCATAGCAACAATCAGCAACCCCCCAAAAATGCCGCAGGAGATGCCCTGCAGGCATTCAAATATTGACTGTGGCATTTAATGGGTTAACAACCACAATACATGCTCTGTCTACCTGCTGGGTGTAACACCAGGAAGTCAGCTGTAAGAAGCAGTTAACAGCCAGTGTTTCCCGATGACAATGGCTCCATGATGTATTATTACTGCATGGAGGACTAAGTTAAAGCGCTCCATGCAGTAATAGTGCATCATTGTTTTAATTGTATTATAGGCAATTGACAAAACCAATGGTCCCAGTTGTAGCCAGATTTGGCAATTTTCATGAAAATGTGAAAAAATGCTCCAAAAGTTATAAGCCTTCTGACATAAAAATGAGAGGATGTTAAAAAAATCATGACAACATAAACTAGACATTTAGTAAATGTAAGTCATTAGGGTTGTATGACCATCTGCCTGGAAACTTATTTAAATTGCATTCATTTATGAAAAAAGGGAAAAATCATATCACCAAGATTTTTCAACCAACATGGAACGAGAAAACACTCTTAAAATCACCTATAATAAAAGCATTACAAAATATATGCAACATGTCAGATTCTAAAAACAGGGCTTCGTCAGAAAGGTGAAAGCTCACTTTGGTGGCAAGCGATTAACATGGTCACTAACTTTTAAACAAAGTTTCCATAAATCAGTAGTTCTAGTGACTAAAAGTAACTTTGTGATATATCTCATCAGAACTAATAGCTTCCTTTAAAGGGGTTATCCGGGTTTAAAATTTTTTTTATGGCTGGGCTGGGGAGGGCTATTTAAACATAATAAACATGTACTTACCTCCTCCGGTGCTGCCGATGTCCCGCGCCGCGGCCAGTCTTCTCCGTGCGCCGGCTTCAGTACAAGGGCGCACAGGGAGCTTTCGGCCGGCCGGAAGCTCCCATGCGCACCATCTCCCAGCGCTTACACTGCTAAGAGATGGGGACGGATGGGATGAGCCGTCCACAACGCGGACCGGAAGCTCCCTGTGCGCGGTAAACAAACAGGGGCACGGATCGAAGTGACCGCGGCGCGGGACATCAGCGGCACCGGAGGAGGTAAGTCCATGTTTATTATGTTTAACTAGCCCTCCCCAGCCTGGCCATAAAAAATTTTTTAAACCCGGATAACCCCTTTAACAATCACCTAGCTCTTATCAACTTTATATCCATTTTACTCAGAAAACTGCCTTGGCAATGAGGTATCAGATTAAATAGAAGCTTTAGGGTGATGCCACACATGGCGTTTTGAACCCATATTTGGTCCGTTCTTAAGCAGTCCATCCAAAAACGCATGCGTTTTTTGAAAACTCATCCGTTTTTGACCAGTTTTCATTAAGATAATTGGTAAAACCTGTCAAAACCAGATGCGTTTTAGAAAAAAAGCATGCGTATTTCAAAAACTCACACTGCTGACATCACAATTGTGCTGAAGAAGAGAAATACCTGGAGCGTCGGTATGGTGAGTACTTAGTTTATGTTTTTTTAATATACCCAAGCATAAGCCAAGTGGGTAGCTTCTGTAACTCTGCTTATCCTCCCCCCAAGAAAAGCTTCTATGTAATCTTGCTCACCATACTGGGGGCTGGCAGGCAGGCAATATGCTAAAAGGGGCTGACTGGCTATATACTACACAGGGCTAGCTATATACTACAGGGGAAAGGGGGCATACTGGCTATATACTACTTGGGGGGGGGGTGGGGGGGTGGAAGGCTGGCTTTATACCACAGGGGGCCCGCTATATACTACAGGCAGCTGGCAATAGACTGGGGAGGTTGTGACCAATGCATTTCCCACCCTATTAACCCCATAGCGCAATAAGACGTACCCTTACGTCTTACTGCGCATGGGGGAGTTATACTCACCGGGCATTTGCTTCATAATGAAGCAAATGCCCGTCGCTAACACCCGCGATCGGTGCTTGCACCGATCACGGGTGTTAACCCTTTCATCGCCGCCGGCAAAGCTGCCGGCGGCATTAAAGAGCCGGCGGCGCGTGGGCGCCGCCATCTTGGCTCCGATCGTCGCTCCCCATGACGTCACCGGGGGGCGGCGATCCGTTGCCATGACAGCCTGGGATCACACAAAGATCCGAGGCTGTCATGATCGAGGCTATCTATTACAATGTGCGATCTGCACATTACAATGTGCAGATCGCACATTGTAATAGATAGCCTCGATCATGACAGCCTCGGATCTTTGTGTGAATAGATGGTATGCAAAATCCCCATATATTGCCATACTGTAGTATGGCAGTATATGGTAGGATCAATCAGACAACCTAGGGTTAAAGTACCCTAGGGAGTCTGAAGAATAGTAAAAAAAAAATAATAAAAAAAAGTAAAAAAAAAATATTAAAAAAACATAAAAATTCAAATCACCCCCCTTTCCCTAGAACTGATATAAATATAAATAAACCGTAAAAATCATAAACACATTAGGTATCGCCGCGTCCGAAAATGCCCGATCTATCAAAATATAATAACCATTTTTCACTGCGTTTAACCCCGTAACGGAAAATAGCGCCCGAAGTCGCAAATGCCATTTTTTTGTCATTTTGAAAAATAGAAAAAATTCTATAAAAAGTGATCAAAAGGTCGCACAGTCCTAAAAATAGAAGCATTGAAAACGTCATCAGAAGTCGCAAAAAATGACACCACTCACAGCTCCAAACACCAAAGTATGAAAAAGTTATTAGCGCAAGAACACGGCAAAATGAAGAATTTTTTTTCTGTACAGGAGGTTTTAATTTTTGTAAATGTATGAAAACATTATAAAACCTACCCAAATTTGGTATCCTCGTGATCGTATTGACCCAATGAATGAAATAGACCTGTCATTTCAATTCAATAGGTTTTCACCAGTTTTTGGTGGTAAAATTAGGTACCTCGATTTATACAGTTTTATATAGTGTTAAGGAGATCGCACTGATTTCGGACGCCATCTTGACTTCTGTCCACCATCTTAGATACAGCAGCCATGTTCCCTGACCATTGTCAAGTTAATGTCATGATTCAAACTTCATTTTATGTAACCTGTTTGCTCGCCTGTCAGCTAATACCCTTTGACATTTAATGAGAAGCCAGTCCGTCCTTGATTATATTATGATTCTGGAGTCCACTTATCTTCTTCTTAGTATAAACAATATCTGTGTACAAGGTCTCTGAGAACTGAGCACAATTAATTAACTTTTTTCCCAGAATGTGCTGATGTCCAATGGAATCGAAGTGCCTTATCTCCTTTCATACAACACCCAAAATGCTGATTTCTCTGTATTAAAATACAGCTGGGTTTTTTTTTTTAATAAACAGTTGGCTTTGAGGGCATCGGAAGACCGACTGTGTCTTTCTTTTACTCTGTCATCTCGCTGCCGGCAGCTATCTCATCCTCCCTCAAAGGGTTAATTAGGACTCACCTTACAAAATTCAAGAGGGCTGTTGGGGCCCTGCATAAAAATCCCTAACAATAGGGTAAGTTTCCTAACAGCAATAATGTTACAAAGAAGCACAGCAGAGGAGAATGTTGTTATAAAATGAAGATTAGAAGTTACATAATTACAAGTAACTTTTCCTCATATACAAACACTGTAATTCTGATTCCTGCAAATGGCATATTCACTGGTGATCATAGACTTATTCTTAGGATGTAGGCAATTCAAATTTATGGGCTTACCCAGTTAACATGACAGAGTGCTAACAAGTGGATTTTATTGTATGTCAATGATGTTGAAGGTACTAATTTAGAAATTAAATTCAATTCAACTATGCCAATCGTTGTTTGTGTTTGCCATTACTCTTGCAGTACACATAAAATCTGCCACGTCTTTTCACAATGTAGCAGTCTTTGCAGCGTTTCTTGAGGACACCTTTAGTTTTAAGCCCCGATACTTGCTGCATAATCAATGAGTCATTACTGGGCAGAAGAAAGGTGTTTCTCAAGTCCATAATATTCTTTGTACACGCTCTAAAGCACATTGACATGGAAAAATAAGGTCCAGTGTTCTTGCCCACAAATGTCAGAGAATTGGACAAAGAGCACAAAGCTCTCCTGAGAAGAAGAGATGCCATAATCAGACCTGCAAAAAAAAAAAAAAAAAAAAAAAAAAAAGGAAAATAACAATTATATCTGACATTTTTCTAAGGAAAACAGAAGCCTATACCCATTGTTCTTCCTGGACTGGTGATGTCAGCTGACACGTGAGCTTAGGGTTGCTGCAGCCAATAGGAGTGCAGTCACACAAGACGTTTGTATTACATTTATGAATGCAATGCAAATGCCCTGGACTTTGCCCGATTGCATCTGTAGTAAACAGCAATTGGTTTCTTGAATTTAAATGTATGGGGGGGGGGGGGGAATTAAACAAATGCTGTCGGGGAGATTTATCGGAAGTGTCTAAGGTAAAACTATTCTAGTTGGCCATGGAAACCAATCAGAGCTCAGCTTTCATTTTATAAACAGCTGTGATAAAATGAAAGCTGAGCTCTGATTGTTTGCCTAGGGCAACTAAAACAGTTCTGCTATCAGACACTACTGATAAATATTCCCCATACATTAACCTCCTTCAGGGCCCTCCGTCATTGCCCACCTCTGTTTGTCCCTCACTCCAAGCCAAATATACATTTATTTTTAAATGAGTGAAGTGCATATGTTAGACCTGCCACTTCTCTGAATAATGGGATCAGTGTTTAGCACTACAGCCTGCAATGCTGGGGTCCAGGTTCATGCCCCATCCTGCAAAGAGTTTGCATGTTCTCTGTGTTTGCGTGGGAATCCCCCCACCCTTTAAAATATATATTGTGTATGGATGTTTAACAGAACTGGAGAAATCCACCTTTAATTTGTACAAACATTTTTTTTTTTTTTTTTTTTATGGACTGCTTTCTAATGCTGATTTTAACTTTAAGAGTGGTTATCTCCAGTTCCCTTAAGCATCCATACACAATCCATATACCATATTAAAAGGGGATACTCTCAGAATTTCTAGGTGCAAGGGTTCAGGAGATATAGACATTTGAAGTGTGCCCTCCTCCAGCCTGTCAGCTGAAGGCAGAATGTTTTTTTTTAAATTATTATTATTTTTTGCCAGACGAATTGTTCTTTTTAAGGGTATTACAATTAAGGGTCCAACTTGTACTAAGCTAATACTAATGTCTGTAAATTAATAACCCACACTCTGCTTTCAAGCCCATGATTCTCAATTATCATAAATAAGCTCCAAGAGCACTTAGCCCATGGTGTATCGCACCACGTGCATAAATTCAGATTCAGCTCCGGTTACCGTAGACGCCTGGTTCGGAGACTGCTCACAATCCGCAGCTCAACATTTAAAGCCACTGCATGAGAACTTAAAATACCTTTCCGGCTAATCGAATCCGAGAATGAAAATTCACGACCTTCACAGTCAATAACATGTCCGGGTGAATGTTATGCATGTGACGCGTTCCGTCTTCTCTTATTGGCTAGCTTGTGCTCCAGCTTCAGCGATATTCCAGTTTTATCTATATCACTTCCGGAGTTAAGTCAGTGCAAGGCGGAACTCGCTTGGAAAGTCAGAAGTGACATTCAACATGGCTGGCTCTTGGGTGACACTAGGACGCAGATGTGTCCATGGTATCGTTAGCACTAGTTCCCTGTGTGTACCTCGTTCTTTTGCCTGTGGAGACATACGTGACTGGAGACAGCTCAGCACCGCAGTGTCAAGTACTGGAGAGAAGGTCACCCACACTGGACAGGTCACTGATTTTTGCATAGCGTTCTCTAGAGAACAATCCGGCACATTATAGTTGGGAACAGTTCAAACCTTATACGATAAATATGCAGCAATAAATATGCAATATTAAACATGTCTGGATGATAAAAAACTGCATGCGGTTATGTACATTCCCTGCTAATGTAATGTAGCTAAAATTTTGTTGAAACACCTCTCACATAAAACTAGAAAAATAGAAAACTTTCTGATGGGGTTTTATTTTTTTCACTTGTAAGTTAAACATTTCTATATCAGAAAATGTCCCCTGACTATAGTGTCTGAAAACAGCCGCAGGTTGCATCCACACGTTCAGTTTTTCAGAAGCAGTTTTCAGAGTGGTGCAAGTACTCCTCTTCTTTTTCACTCCATTCCTCGTTTGGACATGGAGAACTGCATTTGAAAAACTGAATGTGTGAACGCACCCTTGGATATTGAAGAAAGTATCAAGATAATCTAGCTGGGGCTGTGTTCACATCTTGGCAAGAAACATGTGCACAATGGTGGTCGGCAGGGCCATGAGGCGCTCAGGAGATGTAAGCCTGAGCGCCTCACGCTCATTTACATATTGCTAAAGTTCTTTTCTCTGTAATTTGGAGGCCAAAAAAAAAAACACTGCACGCATCCCCTACAGGTAATGAGCAAGCTAATTAGGACAGTCTACCACCAGCAATCTGTCCTTTAAGTGTCCTGAAGTTTGTCTTGTCTGCTTTGCTACATCTCATACATAATAAAAACCCTTTGCCTTGCATGGTATTATATTTACTGTACTTACACAGTAGAAATGGCACATGCTATGCTTATGTTACTGCCACAGATTGCAGCATGCAGGGTTAGCATTAACATTTTTCCAGAAGGGTAATATTACTCCTCTTGCCGTTTTTGAGGAGTATTTTTAGCCGAGGAGTATGAAATTTTCATGAATACAGATATATAATTCCTAGTCGTATATAGTGTCAATAGCCACTTGAGACAATTTTTGTAATATTACATGTATTTAAGAAGTGGTGCACAACCATGTTATTTTCTCCTTTCAACCTACAGAGTGGGCCAGACCGATGCCAGTTTCAGACTTACCCATGGCAAACGCCACCCCCCCCCCCCCCCAGAATGGGACAGGGCTTACTCAAGCTCCAGACCTGTCAGGGAGGGCCGTGGTTGATGTTGAACCCCAGACTCCAACTCAGAGCAGGCCAGGCCAGCTAATTTGTTTACATGTACACTCCACAGGCAAACTTCACATAGTGCAGTTTGCACTAATATTGATAAAAGTGCGCTAGATTAATCAAAACTGGTGCCCGGTCTCATTAATCTTGTGCAACCTGCACTGCTCTGGAAGTGTGCCCTTTTTCTTTCTTTTTTTTTTTTTTTTTGGTGCACTTTGTTCATGCTGCAGAATAGTGGCGCACGTCAGTAATAAATGTGATGCAAACTCTAAGCACTGGCACGCTCCTTTAAGTGCACATTTTTTCGGTCTTGTCGGAGACAGTGCAGCCGTGACACAAAACTGGCGTAGTCAATTTATTAATACGTGTGCAAGCAGTTTGCACATTCTTTTCAGTGCAAAGTCAGAAAGAAAACTTGTGCAGACGCCATAATAAATGTGGACCATTGTGTCACAGCATGCAGTATATACGGTGTCGCAGTATATACGATATTTTATAAGTGTTGCTCCACTAATTTTGGTAAAGTTGGAATTTTCTCTGTATCCTTTTCCATTCCTGAGTGATTTGTGTCATTTTCTGCCATCTTCTTTTATAGGGGCTGTCTAACACTGTCGGGCCAAGACTACTAATCTTATATTATAGAGTCTAAATAGCGTATTGAGTAGTGAAATTATAGGAATTAGGTTTCCTACTATCAGCTGGATGTTCTTAGGCCAGAGCAGACATCGTTTGGTAATGGCAGTTGCAATTCTAAGTAACTCATAAGTTATCTTTGTTTGGCACAGTCTCTCTAATATTGTACTCTAATGCTAGCTTGAATATATCTCCAAATCAAGCGGACCTTTTACCATCTCTGATAGACTCCAAATGTGACATCCTTGCATGTGGGCTAGTCAAAGGGTTGCCCCACAATAAGGTTCTTACCTAGCCACATGAAAAGTGACAGATGGGCAGAATTCCACTGCTAAAGGACCCCACTGAATGACCGCAAGCATGAGTGGCCAAAGAAAAAAAGTTCAGATCTTGGAGACTTATTCATATTATATGGTTTACGGAAGCTGATAATAAAAGACAATATGAAAAGGATCTAGCTCAATGTTATTTCCTAGCTCCATCTTTTGCTATAATACCGTAGTAGCAAAAACAGCCTAGTGCTGCATTCTCAAAAATGGTGAATGGAACATCAAGGTCTATGTTTGACTTCTTCATATAACTGAACAAGACACTGTAAATAGGGGGAAATATGCTTATGTCCACAGTTATTTATTTATTTATTTATTTATTTTTTAGGTTTTTGATGAAGGTGACTACAGGAAAGTAAGATTCGTTGGAAAGCAGAAAGAGGTAAGACCAGAGGTCGCACTAACATATTTCTAGAAGGGTAATAATACTCCTCTTACTATTTTTGAGGAGTATTTTTAGCCGGGAAGGAGTATGAAATTTTCAGTAATACAAGTATATAACTCATAGCTGTATATAATGTTGATAGATGGTAATTATATAAGAAAATCATGTGTCAATATCTTCTGTGTTTAAATAGCAAATTGAGGCAGTTATAGTGATGTTACATCATGCATTGCCCAGACTGGAGCTGCGCCACCAACCCCCCAACCACAGTCACCGAAAACCTCCCACCACCACACTGCGGCACGCCGAAACCTCCCACCACCCGATTGTGGCTAACGCCGCTGACACCAAACGTCCAGACTGCAGCTAACGCACAATGTATCCCCCTCCCCATGTGACCAGACTGCAGCTGACACTGCAAATCCATGATAGTTGCTTTGTAAAATGCTTTTTTTAAAAAGAAATTTTGGTTTATTTTTTTTGGTGTCTGTGTTAGGGGGGCGGCGTTTTTTTTTAGGTTTTTTATTAATTGAATTTGCGTCTTTTTACTGTTTATGCAGTCCTGTTTCACATACACCTCATGCCACCTCAGAACTCGCCAGATATGCAGTCCCACGTAACATATACCTCTTGCCACCTCAGCACCAGACACGCATTCCCACGTAACATATACCTCATGCCACCTCAGCACCAGACACGCAGTCCCACGTAACATATACCTCATGCCACCTCAGCACCAGACACGCAGTCCCACGTAACATATACCTCATGCCACCTCAGCACCAGACACGCAGTCCCACGTAACATATACCTCATGCCACCTCAGCACCAGACATGCAGTCCCACGTAACATAGACCTCAGCACCAGACACGCAGTCCCACGTAACATATACCTCATGCCACCTCAGCACCAGACACGCAGTCCCACGTAACATATACCTCATGCCACCTCAGCACCAGACACGCAGTCCCACGTAACACACACCTGCCACCTCAGCACCAAACATGCAGTCCCACGTAACACACCTGCCACCTCAGCACCCGCCAGACACGCAGTCCTAGGTAACATAAACCTCATGCCACCTCAGCACCTGTCACACATGCAGTCCTATGTAAAATACACCTCATGCCAACTCAGCACCTGCAAGACATGCAGTCCCATGTAACATACAAGTCTTCCCTGACCTTATCACATCCACTCCTGTCAGGCCCTCTCCCCTCCATACACATGTATGCACACAGTAGCTGTACACGTTCTACTTGCAGGCAGCCATTACAGCTCTACTTCCTGTGAGGAGACTGCATAGTAAGCCACGCCCCTTTCCCGGAGGCTCCGCCCCCTCCCGGGACATCACGGCTACCCGGAGCAGCTCCATTCTAGAGGCTACCAGCACTGTAGTGTGAGCTGAGCAGTGCCGGCCCGCGCGCTGCCATTGTAATGTCCTGCACACCATTGCTGTGCGCTCCGGACCGCTCAGCCACACACTACAGGGGATAATTGCCAAGCGTACTTTTACGCTTGGCAATTATTCTGGGGAGTAATGGCGCCTCATCATGCGTCTATGACGCTTGGTGAGGCGTTAATGCGATCTCTGGGTAAGACTATAGAGAATACCTTATGTCCAGCTGAAGCCCTGTAATTGAGTACATACCGATGATGCTCCGGTCACATGACCAAGTACCTGGAGCCTTTTTCACTGCTGGAGCTGTGCCTCACCCTCTCCTGCAGCAGCTGACTGTGAGGATGGGGAATGGGCTCCATCTCATGTCTGCTGGGATCTACTGAGCTTCCTGTGCAGCCTACTCTGTACAGACGCCTTTTACTGACATCAATGGGGTAAGTGGCACTTACCTATGTCCATAGTAAGTGACTATGCAGGATGCAAAGACGGCAGGTCTTATTCCTGAGGCGTGTTCTCATGCATTTGTAAACGCATGTGTTACTGCCATGTGTGAACGCACCCTAATAGATATGTAGGGAAAAAGCCTTGTGCATCCATTATCCATGTCTGTCTACAGATCACAGGTAACCGTGATCTAATGGCCTAATACCATTAGATCACTGCTACATGTCATCTTTGTATAAAAACAGCAGGCTGCACATAATGTGCTCTCTGCTAACTTCCCCAGGTAAAAGTAATAAACCAATGTAAATGGGAACAAATTTTTAAACTCCAGTGGAGCATTTCTATTAGGCTGGTTCCACACGTAAAGCAGCGTTGCATTCAGCTTCCGGCCGCCCGTGGCCAGGTACGCCTATCCGTCCCTATTCACAGCATTGTGAATGCGGGCCGGAAGGTCGTCGGGTCCGGCCGGAAGCTGAATCCATCGCTGCTCCGGTGGCCATGTTTGTTTACATGGCGCCCGGACCGGAGCGTCAGCAGCGCTGGATACCGGAGGGCACCGGAAGGTAAGTACATCTTTATTGTTTTATGCAGCCCGCTCCCGGCCACCTATAGTTTTTTTTCAGAACTCGGACAACCCCTTTAAGTTTAGATCTCGTAAAAATTCTCGTATTTCCAGAATATCAACATCCATTTGATTTAAGCTTGCACTTTCATTTCCCCTTCACCACGACGGCACCAACCAGAGAGAGGGATCCGCCCCCAGGGACAGGAAACCTGAGCATAAAAAACATGCTCCTCCTATTCTGCCTCAGTGGTTTCCTGTCCCTGGAAGGGACCTGAGCGTGGGCTGGTGAGAACCCCTGGTTGGTTCCGCCAGGTGCCCATAGAATCAGACTCACCGTGGTTGAGGGGCGCTGGGCGTCTCTCCGGTGAAGAACCCCGGCTCCACGCGAGCCTCTCCTCCCTGTCCTGGCGCGGCCTTCTCCTCACACGCTACCAAGTTCAGGGATTCGCGCGACCGGAAGTGGTCACACTTCACTTCCGGGTCGCATCGACGTACTGTCCGGACCAGAGGCAAAGGCAGAAAAACAGGCGGGAGCCCCGGTGGGATAGTCCACCGGGATATAGCTGACAGGTTGGGCTCTTTGTATTATACATATGTGTATATGTAGAAGGAAAACCGGAGCCAACACGTCAGCTGTGGACCGGAAGGGGGTGTGGCCTGGCTGGTTTCAATTTAAGTGCCATGCAACAGGAAGCATGCGGTGCTTTACAGCGCGGGCCAGGAGAATGGCGGATAAGCGTGAGCTCCCTGAACCCCTGAAGAACCCAACTCCGGTAATGAAGGTGTGGTGAGTTACCCGATAGGGCATTTTTCTTACACACACTAATGTTCTGATTAAAATCCTTTCTTAATGGTTTTAGGGAGAAGATACTCCCAAGAAAGCCACTAGGGGACAGACAGTAGGTGTTCTCCTTAAGGAGACAATGGCAATTAAGGCCACCTTAAAGGCGTGTGGAGACTTAAAGCCATAATGCTCCACTAGGGAATTCTGGGAAGAATGCAAATAAGTTTTCCAAGGTGTTAAATGGAAAACAATACCTCCTTTTGCTACCTTGAAAGGCAGCCCCCTTAACATCAAGTATGACTTACAAGAAGTCTAAAAATATGATGTGGGATTAAGCCAAACCAGTATATCTATTCCATAAGGAACAGACTCCCAACTGTAGACAGCACTGTTTCGACCTGATTGGGTCTCCTCAGTACAGCGTAGGGAACTGATTTGGCTATGTGAGAGGCTATTGACTAGGGACAGACAGTAGGTGTTCTCCTTAAGGAGACAATGCCAATTAAGGCCACCTTAAAGGCGTGTGGAGACTTAAAGCCATAATGCTCCACTAGGGAATTCTGGGAAGAATGCAAATAAGTTTTCCAAGGTGTTAAATGGAAAACAATACCTCCTTTTGCTACCTTGAAAGGCAGCCCCCTTAACATCAAGGTCTTAACTTTCAAGGTAGCAAAAGGAGGTATTGTTTTCCATTTAACACCTTGGAAAACTTATTTGCATTCTTCCAAGAAAGCCACTAGGAAAACACACCACAGAGAATGTAGGATGTGCAGTAGGAAGTTGCCGTCCGGTTATGAAAAGAATACGTGTACTTCCTGTATTGGAAAGATAATCTCTGAGGAATCCTCCTCATGGTTTGAGACCCTTCGTTCAGTAATTAGAGAAGAGGTCCAATTGACAGTAAAAGAAACTATTAATCCGGCACCTATATTACCGGATAGGAATCTACCGGGTCCCTCCACTGTAACTACAGGCCCGGAGGACCCTTCAAGTTCTGAGGAAGAGGGTATAATTCGAGATGAGACAACCTCTTCGGTCTCTGAGGAGGAGCTGACGGGACGTCCTTTATTCCTAATGGAGGACACTGATCAGTTATTAAAGATGATTAGAGCCACTATGGACATTGAGGAAAAGAAAGAACCAAAATCAGTCCAGGACATTATGTTTGAAGGTTTCGCGGAAAAGAAGAAGCGCACTTTTCCCATTCATAACACCATTTCCACATTAATTTCAAAGGAGTGGGAAAACCCTGACAAAAAATCATTTATTTCCAGAGCAATTAAAAGGAAATATCCTTTTGATGCAGATCCTATTTCATCCTGGGGCCCTCCACCAAAGGTGGATGCTTCAATCATAAAGATGGCCCGTGGGGCTTTTTTACCCTTTGAAGATATTAGCTCCTTAAAGGATCCTTTAGATAGGAAAGCAGATGGATACCTTAAAAAAACTTGGGAATTCTCAACAACTGCGTTTAAACCGGCTGTGGCAGCCGCTTGTGTGGCCCCAGCAGTATTGATGTGGTTAGGCCAGTTGGGGAATGATATACACGATAAAGTCCCTAGAGAAAATCTGCAGGCTTCTATAGCAAATATACAGAAAGGAGCGGCTCTTTTAGCAGACGCCTCGGTTGATAGCCGGAGACTATCAGCAAGATCTGCGGCACTATCAAACTCTGCAAGAAGAGCCCTGTGGCTAAAAGACTGGTCGGGCGATTTGGCCTCTAGAAGTAGACTGTGTAGTATACCCTGTAGTGGGAATTTTCTATTCAGTTCCATCTTGGATGATTTGCTAGAAAAAGCGGGGGGTAAGAAAAAAGGATTCCCTTCCTCTTATGTTCCCTACAAATCGAGATCCTTTCGGTCCTTTCGTAGGTCAAGGTTCGAAAGGAGAGAGAAAGACCCTAGACCAAATTCCTCCAGACCACCTCAAAGGAATAGAGGGTTCTTGTTTAACCAATCTCGGAATCAGTCCAAGCTGGCCCGTTCCCACCCACAATGACATGAGGCCCAGGTAGGAGGAAGACTCTCCTTTTTCCTCCCGGCCTGGAAGACAATATCAAACAGCAACTGGATCCTAAGTACAATCTCACAGGGGATTACCTGGGACTTTAGAACTCTCCCTCCTCAGAGATTCAGGATTACAAAGGTCCCATCAGGAAAAGGTGGACTAGCAATGATGTCAGAAATTGCTACACTTCTTTCCAAAAAGGTACTGTGCCGGGTACCGTTGGGAGAAAAAGGTCAAGGGTTTTACTCAACCCTATTCTGGGTGAAAAAACCCAACGGGTCATTAAGAGCTATAATAAATTTCAAAGGCTTAAATTTTCATCTTCAAATTCCAAGTTTCAAAATGGAAACTTTAAAGTCTGCAGTAAATCTGTTATCCCCAGGATGTTTTATGGCGTCGATAGACCTTGCAGACGCTTATTACCATATTCCAATTCATCCGGGATACCAGAAGTACCTAAGACTTGCAGTTCAAATAGATCAAAGAATCTTGCATTTCCAATTCAGAGCACTTCCCTTTGGCATAGCTATCGCACCAAGGGTTTTTACAAAAATTATTTCAGAAATGGCAACCTTTATAAGAAAAGATCCAGTTCTGTTCATTCCATACTTAGACGATTTCCTACTGGTAGGTTCTTCAGAACAGACAGTAAGGGATCAGGTAGACAGGGTATGCAGAATCCTAGATTTCTTAGGTTGGGTCAGAAACCTAGAAAAATCTTGTATAATCCCGTCAACACAAAAAAGATTTCTGGGTGTGCTGCTGGATTCTGTGTCAAAAATCCTTCCTTCCTCTAGAGAAACAAGAGAAAATTACAAAGGGGGTAACCGATTTAGTCTCTACTCCCGAAATCTCCATCAGAGGGGCCATGTCTCTCTTGGGTTGTCTGGTAGCAAGCATTCAGGCGGTCCCCTGGGCTCAGTATCATACAAGGGGACTCCAGAATTTTCTCCTCAGTACATGGGACAAGTGTCCAGCATCCCTAGACACGATAATAAGAATTCCCGATGTAGTGCTCAGATCTCTAGATTGGTGGCTAATACCCCAAAACCTAAGACAAGGTCTCCCATGGGTCTTAAGCTGGGAAAGGATTATTACTACAGATGCCAGTCCCTGGGGATGGGGGGCTCATGTAGAAGATCAGTCTTTTCAGGGCAGTTGGGAACCTCAGGAGGACGGTCTATCCTCCAATGGAAAAGAGTTATTGGCAGTACTAAAAGGGCTAAATGCGGCACTTCCTCTCTTACGGGATCAGGGGGTGTTAGTAAGGTCAGACAACACCACGACCGTAGCCTATATAAACAAACAAGGGGGTACAAGAGGTTTACACCTAATGCAGATTACCGTATTTTCCGGACTATAAGGCGCACTTAAAAGCCTTGGATTTCCTTGGAAATCCAAAGTGCGCCTTATAGTCCGGTGCGCCCTATGTATGGCACAGGGCAGCGGACCATACTTACATAGGTCCCCGCTACCGGAGACAGCAGATCTCCAGCGGGAACTGCAGACCACGCGGCACAAACAACTTCTGCCGCGTGGTCTGCAGTTCCCGCTGGAGATCTGCTGTCTCCGGTAGCAGGGACCTATGTAAGTATGGTCCGCTGCCCTCCTCCACCTCTCCCTCACCTTCCCCACTCACCTTCCCCGCGTCGCCGCATCTCTTCTCGGCGTCGCGTCCCGTCGGGTCTCCGCTCCGCCCCCGGACCTCCGCCACGCCCCCGACCCTGCGCCTTATAGTCTGATGCGCCTTATATATGGAATTATTACATATATAAGGCGCATCGGACTAATGCGCCTTATATTCCGGTGCGCCTAATGGCCCGGAAAATACTGTACCTCTCAGATCTTTCAGCTGGCAGAGTTACACCTCAAATCCCTAAGCGCAGTACATATAAGAGGTACAGAAAATGTCCAGGCAGACTTTCTGAGCCGAAATATCATTTGCCAAGGGGATTGGGCTCTGAACAAGACAATATTCCACATGATAACAAAATTGTGGGGGTATCCAGAAATAGACCTCTTCGCCGACAAAGGAAATCGGAAAGTAAAAAGCTTCTTTTCCCTAAATTACAAAGACCATCCCCTAGCCATAGTTGCATTTTCCCAGAACTGGGGACATTACCATCTACTATATGCCTTCCCTCCCATGGTGTTAATACCAAGAACCTTGGGAAAGATAAGGCGGGACAAAGCAAAAGTGATTCTCATTGCCCCATTTTGGCCACGCCGTGCTTGGTTTTCAAGCCTCAGGGATATGTCGATCGCAGACCCATGGATACTGCCCGACAGGAAAGACTTGTTATTCCAAGGTCCTATCTGTCATCCACAGGTGAAGGGGCTTCATCTAACTGCATGGCTATTGAAAGGTTGATCCTACAAAATAGCGGCCTTTCTTCTCGGGTAGTATCCACCCTGCAAAATAGCAGGAAGCCTATCACCTACAAAATTTATCTAAGAACATGGAAGGCTTTCTTTTCATTTGTAGGAAATCATGATCTACACATAGATAACCCAGACTTTAAACTTATTCTAAATTTCTTAGTTTGGTCTTGAAAAAGGTTTAAAGCCAGCAACCTTGAAGGTTCAGGTGTCAGCCTTAGCAGCTCTTTTCGACCAGGATATAGCTAGTCATCCCTGGATATCTAGGTTTATTAAGGCCTCAGTGAAACTTTGTCCTTCCATTAGATCTAGACTCCCCCCTTGGGACCTATCACTGGTACTAAAATCACTATCGGGTCCACCCTTTGAGCCTTTAGAAAGTATCTCAATAAAACTTCTTACATTAAAATCAGTATTCCTAACGGCCATTACCTTGGCGAAAAGAGTCGGTGAGGTAGCGGCATTGTCATGTAGACCCCCCTACTTTTCTGTCCTACAGGATAGGATTATTCTAAGACCAGACCCTGAGTTTCTTCCAAAAGTGGTCTCTAATTTTCATAGGTCCCAAGAGGTAATACTCCCATCATTTTGCACAAATCCTAGGTCAGAAAGAGAAAAATCTTTTCATAACCTCGATGTTAGACGTAGTGTTCTCCAATACTTAGATGTTACGAAATCCTGGAGAAAATCAGATAGTTTATTTGTTCTCTTTTCAGGAAGAAACAAAGGCTCCAAGGCTTCATCTGCAACTATCGCCAGATGGATTAGAGTCACTATACAATTGGCTTATGAAGTGGCCGAGAAATCTGACCCAGAGAATATTCACACCCATTCTGCCCGGGCACTAGCTACCTCTTGGGCAGAATTCAGACATGCCTCCTTAGACCAAATTTGTCAGACTGCATGTTGGTCTACCCCCCACACCTTCTTCAAACACTATCGGGTGAATGTGGCGGGGTCTTCTGAACTTTCTTTTGGGAGGAAGGTTCTCTCCTCTGTTATCCCTCCCTAAAACTTTTTCTCTGAAAATCTCTCTGGTTGGTGCCGTCGTGGTGAAGGGGAAAACAGTAGTTACTCACCGGTAATGATGTTTCCTCGAACCACGACGTCACCAGGTATATTCCCACCCAGGGTGTTCTTTCCTAAAACTGTGTTCTCTATAAGATAGTTCACGGGTGTCACAAAAAAAAAATAAAATATATATAATTTACACATATAAATGGAAAATACATATATATATGTTTCTGATGTACTAATAATATGGCTCTTCCAAGTCTCTGAGGCAGAATAGGAGGAGCATGTTTTTTATGCTTAGATTTCCTGTCCCTGGGGGCGGATCCCTCTCTCTGGTTGGTGCCGTCGTGGTTCGAGGAAACATCGTTACCGGTGAGTAACTACTGTTTTCTTATAGTTAAAGTTATCAGTCTCAAGGAACAAACCGATATCTGGTTTGATTCTTTGGGAAATTCTCCATTGTAGACTGTGGTGGGAAATATTTTAATCCTCCAACACCTTTGAATCATCATACCATACGAAACTTTCAATTGTTCTATTAATTTATTTTCCAACTCTGCTAGCAGTATGTGTGACCGCACCCTTACGGATCACGTGTGTTTCAGCTGAAACACTTATGTGATTGCACATTCCGCTGACTTTAGTCTCTATACACAAGTCAACTGGAATGCATAAAAGCAGCCTAAATTGTATTACCTTTACCCTGTAACCATATAACTGATAGTGATGCAATAGTGAACATGGGCAGGCTATCCTTGTCAGCGAATGGCTCTTGCTTTTTCTACTTTTTTTACTCGCAGTGTGTACTATGTGCAGTGTCCTGTGTAGTGTGCAGGGGGCACCAGGTACAGGATTTTTGGCGCATGTTTTTTTTTTTTTTTTTTAAGATGGGTGTGCAAAACATTTGTCAGACTCTGCATGATAAATCTTGCGCCCCGTTCAGTGCAGAAGAATAGTGAAGCCGTGCCACAAAACCTCTTAAGGAAGCAGCCATTTTGTAGCTTAAGGCTCAGCCCGAATTATTATTATTATTATTATTATTATTATTATATATATATATATATATATATATATATATATATATATATATATATAATTTTTTTTTTTTTTTTTTTTTCCCCCACATGTTGTACTTCATTTTGGTGGTAAATGTTGGATCATAAGTTTTGCGTTTATTTACAAAAAAAAGAAAAAATGATGAATTTTTTGAAAAATTTGCCATTTTCGAAATTCAAAATCACTGCGTTTTCAGGCAGATAGATTTACCACCTAAATAAATAGCTGAATAACATTTCCCATATGTCTACTTTAAATTTTCATAATTTTTGAAATGCCTGGATAGTTTATTTTGATGTTACACGGCTTACAAATTGAATATCCATTTCCGTATTTTCAGAATTGACCATTTTGGGGATAAATACAGTTTTGAATGAAATTTTACATATTTGGCATCAAAACCCCCTATATAACCAACCCATTTTTAAATCTGCACCCCTCAAACTATCAGAAACAGCTTTTAGGAAGATTGTTAACCCCTTGAGATCTTCATAGTAATGAAATCAAAATTGAGGTGAAATTTAGAATGGTCAAATTGTGCTGGTTATACGTTCATTTAGCCCTAAAATTTACCCACCATACAATTTGTTCTGCAATTTCTCCCGATTACAGGGACCCCCCACATGTGGCCATCTTGGATTTGGGCAGACCTCTCACAGCTACGTACTGTATTCTAGACAATCCGGATAGCCTATGTAGGGCCATCGAAGTGACCAAAGTTGTCTCCAGGAACCGGGTGCATATATGTGATATCCAGCAGTTAAGTACGCTAGTCTCACTATGCACGGACCGGGATGTTGTCTCGCGGGTTCATCCACACGGATGATCGCGATCCTATTCCCTCGTCCTACCCAAACCTAACGGAGATATGGTCACGGAAAAAAGGTAAAGAACCTCATGGTGTCTTATACAAGGGTTCCCGTCAGGGGTTCGGCAACATAAGCATAAAAGATATATTTGAGTGTACATGCACACCATTGAAAAAAATTAATTAAACAGGAATGATGCCTGTGTGCTCGAGACTTGTGGGGGGTATTGATCCAGCCGATGGGGGTCGGTGATTCAAGTTCAATCTATAGATAAAGATAGAAGAAAACATAAATACATTTATAAAGCTGTAAATTCAGCAACAATGTCGTGTCAATAACTCACTAGCAGAGAAATATCTCCATTAGACCTACAGGTAAGGCTGCAAGTAGGCTATACAGGTAAATACAGTGTGACAATCCTCGAGAGTCACCAAACAACGCTATAAACCAATATTTAGATGATACTGTTCAAATTATATTCAATATTTAGACCATTGGGCTGTAAAGTTCCCAGTTTATGTATCCATCTTAGTTCCTGTTTCCTGAGGATGGCTTCCCTGTTACCACCTCTCCTGGGTACAGAAATGTAGTCAATGATCCTGAATTTAAGATCACTTTCTTTGTGTCCAGCCTCCGTAAAGTGTCTACTTATGGGTAAATCTTTCTTTCTTTTCCTTATAGTATACCTATGTTGTGTGAATCTCGTTTTGAAATCTAATGTTGTTTCGCCCACATATTTTAAATTACATGGGCAACTCAACAGATGACAAAGTCGCTGTTGCAATCGAGGTAATGTTGAATTTTGTAATGTTTCCCGTTGTGGATAAAAGTGTCACCTTTTAAGCGCATGTGAGCAGTTAATGCAGTCTCTGCATGGAAAGCACCCTTTATGTGTGGGGCCATAGATGCCTCTCTGTGTGACCGATCTTAAGGGACCTAAGTCAGTCTTAACTACCCGATCTTTGATATTACTCGCTCTCCTGTATGATAGGATCGGGGGATTATGAAATTCAGGTACCCCTGTGGGGTCACTTGCCAATATTCTCCAGTGTTTTTTCACTATTGATTCCACTCTATTGCTAGTATCGCAGTATGTAGAGATAAGGGGATCCGGCCCTTTTTGTCGTGTGAATGTTTGGGTGCCAGTAATTCCTCTCGGTTCTTGGAGTCAAGTTTCTCTTTGTTTTTTACCAGGATTTTTTTGGGATAACCCCTCTGTGTGAATTTAGACAACATCAGAGAAATATTTTTTTGTAACTTCTCCTGCAATACGTTTCACTCTGTAGAGCTGACTAAGGGGGAGAGAGTTGATCATAGGTCGAGGGTGGTTGCTCTTGAAACGTAATATGGTGTTCCTATCTGTTGGCTTGTAAAATACATCAGTGGTAATTCCATGTGTTGTATTTTGTACTAGTACATCTAGGAATTGTAGGTTCTGTTTGGATTGTACCATTGTGAACTTGATGTCGTTATCAATGGTGTTCAAATATTCATGAAAGTTCATCAATTGTTCCAAATCCCCTGTCCACAGGAGGAAGACATCGTCTATGTATCGCCACCACTCCACGACATGCTGGAAGTGGTGGGACACATAGACGAAGTCCTCCTCAAGTGAAGCCATGACAATGTTGGCGTATGTGGGGGCCATATTGGTCCCCATCGCCACTCCTTTAAGTTGCACAAAGAAATCGCTCCCAAAGAGGAAGTAGTTGTTGTGTAACACTAATCTTAAAAGGTCCAAAATAAACAGTGTTTCAGTTGCATTAAAATTAGAATGCTGCAGTCCCATCTCATGATTAATTGACGTATATAGTGACACTATGTCGAATGAGACCAGTGTCACTTGTGAGGTATCGGTAAGATGTATCTGTCTGAGTTTACACAGAAAATCTGTGGTGTCCTGAATATAAGATTGTCCCCTAGTTGACAACTCCCTCAATGCTTGATCTAAAAAGATTGCTATATTCGATGTTATGGACCCCCTCCCTGAGACTATCGGTCTCCCTGGGGGGTGTTCCACATTCTTACCTATGTATCTAGGGGAGTGTATATAGAATAGGGGTACGTGGATTCGTGACAATTAGAAATTTCTGCATATTTTCACTGATGGTCCCCATACGAACCGCTGCCTCTACTATGTGTGAGATGCAGCGTCCCAACTCAAATTTGGGGGTCAGTGGTGACATGTTTGTAAACCGTATTATCCTCCAGCTGGCGTCTGATCTCAGCGATGTATGCCGACGTGTCCATGACGACGACCGCTCCGCCTTTGTCGGCAGGCTTGATGGTAATGTCGCCGTCATGGGCAAGTCGGCCGAGCGCAGAGACCTCAGCACGAAGGTTGGCACGTGTTAGAATATTCCCATTTTCGTGGTGTAGTACCTCCAAGTCTTGTTTAATTGCATTCATAAACGCAGATATGGCTGGGACTTCTACGTTTGGATAAAAGCTACTTTTGTTGGATAAATTAAAACGTTTTGGATCCAAGTTATTGTATGTCTTTGGTACACTAGGGTTATTATGGAACCAATGTTTTACACATATCTCTCTCTCTCTCTCTAATATATATATACACATATATATATACACATATATACACACATATATATATATATATATATATACAAAGAGGTGAGGCAGCACTCGGGAAAAGTTATGAACTCGGGTGCAATTCCCAGGACCTGAACCAAGGTCCATCAAACCATAGAACAGCAAAAAAGGCAGCACTCCGAGATTTGTGGAAATCAGAAAAACATACTCATTTATTCACACATGTGTCAAGGCAATGTGTGACACATGTGTGAATAAATGAGTATGTTTTTCTGATTTCCACAAATCTCGGAGTGCTGCCTTTTTTTGCTGTTCTATATATATATAATATATATATCTCACTCACTCACCGACCACTTTATTAGGTACACCATGCTAGTAACGGGTTGGACCCCCTTTTGCCTTCAGAACTGGCAATTACAGGCCTGTAAGCTTAACTTCCATTGAGGGGAAAATACTGGAAGGGTTAGTAAAAGACTATATACTGGAGTATGTGACATCAAATAGTATAATAAGTGACAGCCAGCATGGTTTTACTAAGAATAGAAGTTGTCAAACTAACCTTATCTGCTTCTATGAAGAGGTGAGCAGGTGCCTGGATGGAGGAGCAGCTGTGGATATTGTGTTCTTGGACTTTGCAAAGGCATTTGACACTGTCCCTCATAGATGCCTGATGGGTAAAATTAGGGCTATTGGTTTGGCAGAAATAATTTGCAATTGGATTGCAAACTGGCTAAAGGATCGTATCCAGAGAGTTGTGGTCAATGATTCCTACTCGGAATGGTCACCAGTTATGAGTGGTGTACCCCAGGGTTCTGTGCTTGGCCCACTACTATTTAATATATTTATTAATGATATAGAGGTAGGAATTAATAGCACTATTGTCTATTTTTGCAGATGACACCAAACTGTGTAGTGTAATACAGTCTATGGAGGATGTTCATAGGCTGCAGGGTGACTTGGACAAACTGAATGTTTGGTCATCCACTTGGCAAATGAGGTTTAATGTGGATAAATGTAAGGTTATGCACCTGGGGGCCAATAATCCAAAGGCAAAATATGTACTTGGGGGAATAAATCTGGGAGAGTCCCTTGTTGAGAAGGACCTGGGGGTACTAGTAGATCATAAATTGAGTAACAGCATGCAATGTCAAGCAGCTGCCTCTAAAGCTAGTAGGATCTTGTCATGTATCAAAAGTGGCATGGACTCTCGTGATAGGGATGTAATATTACCACTATACAAGGCATTGGTTCGGCCTCACCTGGAATATGCTGTCCAGTTCTGGGCACCGGTCCATAAAAAGGATGACCTGGAGCTGGAGAGGGTTCATCGTAGAGCCACAAAAATGATAAGGGGTATGGAGGGTCTTAGTTATGAGGAAAGATTAAAACAACTACATTTATTTAGTCTGGAAAAGAGACTACTACGAGGGGCCATGATTAATTTATTTAAATATATGAATGGTCCATACAAAAAATATGGTGGTAAGTTGTTTCAGATTAAATCAAATCAAAAGACGAGGGGGCACTGTCTCCGTTTGGAGAAATCAAGGTTTAATCACTGGGGACGACAGGGCTTTTTTACTATGAGAACTGTCAATCTGTGGAATAGCCTGCCTCAGGCGCTGGTCACAGCAGGGACAGTAGAGAGCTTCAAGAAGGGTCTAGATGCCTTTTTAAATCTAAATAACATTGATGGTTATGTTATATAGAATTGTTTCCCCTAAATCCCTTCCTCATCCAATCCCTTCCCTTCCTTGGTTGAACTTGATGGACAAGTGTCTTTTTTCAACCGTATAAACTATGAAACTGCCTCAATTCTTCGTGGCATAGATTCAACAAGGTGCTGGAAGCATTCCTCAGAGATTTTGGTCCATATTGACATGATGGCATCACACAGTTGCCGCAGATTTGTCGGCTGCACATCCATGATGCGAATCTCCCGTTCCACCACATCCCAAAGATGCTCTATTGGATTGAGATCTGGTGACTGTGGAGGCCATTTGAGTACAGTGAACCCATTGTCATGTTCAAGAAACCAGTCTGAGATGATTCCAGCTTTATGACATGGCGCATTATCCTGCTGAAAGTAGCCATCAGATGTTGGGTACATTGTGGTCATAAAGGGATGGACATGGTCAGCAACAATACTCAGGTAGGCTGTGGCGTTGCAACAATGCTCAATTGGTACCAAGGGGCCCAAAGAGTGCCAAGAAAATATTCCCCACACCATGACACCACCACCACCAGCCTGAACCGTTGATACAAGGCAGGATGGATTCATGCTTTCATGTTGTTGACGCCAAATTCTGACCCTACCATCCGAATGTCGCAGCAGAAATCGAGACTCATCAGACCAGGCAATGTTTTTCCAATCTCCTACTGTCCAATTTTGATGAGCTTGTGCAAATTGTAGCCTCAGTTTCCTGTTCTTAGCTGAAAGGAGTGGCACCCGGTGTGGTCTTCTGCTGCTGTAGCCCATCTGCCTCAAAGTTCGACGTACTGTGTGTTCAGAGGTGCTCTTCTGCCTACCTTGGTTCTAACGGGTGGCGATTTGAGTCACTGTTGCCTTTCTATCAGCTCGAACCAGTCTGCCCAATCTCCTCTGACCTCTGGCATCAACAAGGCATTTCTGCCCACAGAACTGCCGCTCACTGGATGTTTTTTCTTTTTCGGACCATTCTCTGTAAACCCTAGAGATGGTTGTGCGTGAAAATCCCAATAGATCAGCAGTTTCTGAAATACTCAGACCAGCCCTTCTGGCACCAACAACCATGCCACGTTCAAAGGCACTCAAATCTCCTTTCTTCCCCATACTGATGCTCAGTTTGAACTGCAGGAGATTGCCTTGACCATGTCTACATGCCTAAATGCACTGAGTTGCCGCCATGTGATTGGCTAATTAGAAATTAAGTGTTAACGAGCAGTTGGACAGGTGTACCTAATAAAGTGGCCGGTGAGTGTATATCTCATGCAATGTTATTTGCTTATTGGCATCCACAAAGTCATGTATATTGGCATAAAAATGAGCCGAGGTGGCTGCGAACTGAACCCAATAAACCAATATGGGTGTCTCCACAATATAAAATATAACTACAGTAGCATTACCCCACATGTAGCGAAATCACGCACCACCAGTCTCCGATATCTAATCATAATATTGATGTGTCTGACTTCATAATATCTACCACCCTGTTATGGTGAGAGCTGCCGCCCCTTGCACTCTGCAAATTTTTAACACACAATATTGGCTTAAGTTAGTTCCATCTTTTAACGAGTATCAATAAAAGTTATTTTTTAGTGACCAATGGGTTTATGTGTCCCAATTGGACAAATTTCCTTGATTTAACCATGTGGATAAAACTGATGTTCAACAATCTCAACATAAGTCACAGCTGAGGGATTGTCACATTGGTCTGTATTGTAGTTGAGATTCCTGTTGCTTCCAAAGAACCACTGACACTTGTAACAAACTTCAGCTGTGAAAAATCATGAAAGAGCCGCCCACACAACCACATGAAAGGTTATGCGTGTCTAGGAGAAGTGAATGAATTGGGGATACAGGATACAATAGTAACAAACCCATAGATTACACTTCTGCAAATGCTCATCCCTAGCACAGCTATGGCGGATGTCTCACCCACTGCTCCAGCTCGGTCCATTGCACCCACCACTGTCAGTTCATTGATGCAGAAGGCGCCGTCCTTATTGATGTCAAGCTCCTGGAAGAGGATCTGCAGGCGCCGCCCATGACCCGGGCCTCCCCACGGGTCCGCCGAGAAGTGGGGCAGCCGACAGTGACGAGGAGCCTGAGGCATCATGTGTGTGAGCGCCGCCTCTCAGTTCACACTGACAGAACACCCTGCTCAGCAGTGGCGACACATATGACCGGGGACGGGGCCGCAGATACCGAGACAGTCAGCCAGGAAGATCTCTGCACTCTTCAAAAGCCAGTATGTGCGGGGTTGCAGCGTGCCCCGCTGGGGATAATTCCCAAGCGTACTTTTACACTTGGCAATTATTTTGGGAGTAATGGCGCCTCATCATTTATCTATGACGCTTGGTGGGGGCGTTAATGCGACCTCTGGTTCTGTTATTTAGACCTTTTGGAATCATTGTCATGAGATTCAGGATCCAGTATGCTTCTCTGTTACGTAGTTTGCGATCCCCATCTCCACCCCTCCAAAATAGAAAGTTTTTTTTTGCCCCTTTAAAGATAATAAAGACTTTTCAAAATCCAGAGGTAAGATGGGCTGCTGGAACTTTCCCAGGGGAGCACTTTCCTTGAGCACGCCAAGTTGGGGGTCAGACTCCGACAGTTTGTTGCCAGATGGGAGATTATCACTCAAAATTATTGGGTGTTACAAAAAACCGGTTACAGAATATATTGTAAAAATTCCCCCACTCAGATTCCTTGTATCATTCCAACCCACACCAAAATTAGTGGATCTCCAGAATTTATTGAGACTGGATGTGATTGTTCCAGTTCTGTTAAAAGAAAGAGGAGAGGGATATTACTCCCCTTCATTCCTAGTGGAAAAACTGAGCAGGTTGTTTCGGTTGGTCATAAGTTTAAAAAGATTGAACAATTGGATTCTGTACTTCAAGTTCAGGATGGAATCCATAAAATAAGCAACTCCTCTGATAGGAAGAGGATACTTCACGTGTACCATCGGCCTAAAGGATGCGTACTATCGCATCCCCATTCACACAGACAGAGATTTCTAAGGTTTGCAATTAAAAAAAACCACAAGGACAGATGGTTCACTTTCAGTCCCTTTAGGCCCTGCCTTTTGGGATATTGTCAGCTACCAGAAAATTTACAAAGATTATGGTAGACATATTATCTTATCTCAGAAGAGAAGACTGTCAAGGAAATATTATTCTTGAATGTGTAAAATTTGTTGAACTATTGGGCAATTACAAACTTTGTTGAAATATATGGCATTGAAGCGTCCAGGCCTCTTTTACAACATCCTATAGATCCTTACAACCTGATAAAGTCTGACCTGCAGAATGTTCTGTGGTGACCTCAAAAGCCATTTGGTCACCTCTCCTCTGCACCTACCCCCTACCCCTGCATCTAGGAATTTGGAAACAAAGAACTGTGTAAATATTCCTGGACTCTTCCCCCCCTCATTAACACTTTGCCCAATCCTGAATGACCCTCTGGACTAATTAATGAATGGGAGGTTCTGAAACCTGAACCAAACTGAGAAGATATAAAACAATATGAAATCCAGGAAATGGTGTTCACATTTTGGGGGCTGCTTGACAAGCTGAGTGTGTTCCTTATTTCTCCCACCTCCAGGGAATCAGGATTTATGTTAAGTTGTAAGTTTCTGTTATTTTCTCCCTTTTTATTTTATAACTGTTTTGCCGTGTTGTGTGTCCTTTTATTTTGTAATATCTTTTTTATGCACTGACCAACTTTTTGCAATTAAAGATTATTTAATCTTTAATTTTGGTCCCTGTATGCTCTGCGAACTCATAGCCTTGTAAAGTGTGGAGCTGTGTTACTGCTAAAGTGCTGAGTGTGCATGTCTAGTGGTGTGACTAGGTGACTGCTTGTGAAGCAAGAGTTGATGTAGAGTGGGATACTTATTGGTCCCAGCGGGTCCGGGGGATGCTGGAGCTGTATGAGGTGTGATTTATGCTCAATTTGTGTCCTGAGTGAAAGGTGAGCGCAAGTTTGAGTAGGCTAAATTAACCCGTACAGTTGCACCCCACGTCACGTGATGAGGCGGCGGCGTCCTCCCCTTGACAAATTGGTGGCAGCGGTGGGATAAATTCATTTTTGTCAGAGCATTAAGTGTTGGGATTAAGCAACTAACCCTTGCACTTAAGGACAAGTGGAATCCTTGCGAGGAGTACCCTAGTTTTACACGGACCAAATCAGTGCTGTTCTAGGACACACGTGCAAACAGTTCCCCTTCCCCGTTTTTCTTTCCTATGTTTTATTTGGCAAAGGTTGCACTCAGTGATGGCAACCATCTACAAGAGACAGAGCAATCCCTTGACAAAGACCTTCTGCGATTGAAACGCGCGTCGGGGTGCACGCCAGGTAATATCATGTCCTCCTCTTGGTCACACTAGCTTCCACTCATTTTGCACTATTTGTATGTGTTTATCCATGTTTATCATTTGGCGTCTGTGACCTCTGTTATTATTCTTGACCTCGTCAAGAACGTTTTCCAGTACTGGACAAGGATAGGGACTTGGACATTTTTCTGCGGTTGTTTGAGAAGACCTGCAGACAGTACCATCTGCCCCATGAGCAGTGGGCACAGTATTTAAGCCCAGGGCTAAGAGGCAAAGCCCTGGAAGTATTTGATGACCTTCCTCTTGAGCTTAATGAGGACTATGATGCTATAAAAGCTGCTTTGATTTAAAAGTACAACCTAACTCCAGAGGTGTACCGCAAGAAATTCCGGAGCGTATTGCGAGGACCAACTGACAGCTACACTGATACAGTAGGCAACTTACGGACTACATTTCTACAGTGGACCCGAGGACTTTCTGTCAACAGCAGTGAGGACCTGGAGGATCTCATGATAAAAGATCAATTTCTGCACATTTGTCCTGTTGATGTACGACAGTTTGTTTGTGACAGGAAGCCTAAAACTGCGGATGAAGCTGCGCAGATTGCGGACACCTATGCCGCCAACAGGATGTCAGAACCCCGAAAGTCTGTTGCAAACAGCTGGAATGGAGGTAAGCCAGTGGTGAATTCCCCTTCTTCTGCAAACCAACCACCAGGGCGACCTTTTTCTGGTGCTCCAGGGACTAAAACTGTTATTGACAATCACAAATGTTTCACCTGTAACCAAGTGGGGCATCTTAGTGTTGCATGTCCCAACAAGAAGAATACTTCCAGAACACTGGATCATCACCCTCTGTTTTATTTGTGGCTGGGACAGTGGGGAAAAACAATGATAATCTTCAGCATGTTACCATGGGAAATAGGGTCACTGTTGGATTAAGAGACACTGGAGCAGAAGTGACCCTTGTATGTCCAGAAATGGTGAACTCAAATGACATAATTCCAGGAAAAACATTGTCTGTAATAGGGGTTGGGGGAGCTAGCCCTGCTGTACCAATGGCCCATGTGTATCTAGACTGGGGGTCAGGAAGGGGTTTGAGGACTGTGGGCGTATCCAACACTATTCCAACTAATGTGTTATTAGGCACTGACCTTGGCAGAATGGTGTCCCAATATGTTTCTACTAAACCGTTGATGACGATTGAGGAGCGCTTCTCTCCTCAAGTAGAGTGTGATGAATCTGGGAAAAGTAATGATTGAAGGGAGGGCTGAAATCCGATACCCCTCCAACTGATATACTAGATTTGCCTGAAGGGGATGCTGGGGAATCTTCATATGTTGCAGCTGTGACTCGCAGTCAAAGTGAATTTAATCCTCAGACTTTGTTGTCCACAGGAGAAGAGGTTGAATCGTAACCTTCGGCCTGGGGTTCAGCTAGTATACCCCGAGAATCAAGCCTCTAGCTCTGGTCTAGCGCTTGCATCAGGCCTTGACTTACATATTGATAGTCAGAGCTTTATGCAGGCACTGCGGACAGATTTTACCTTGGAGAAGTTGAAACTTCTTGCAGGTAAACCTCCTACCTGACAAAGAACGGGTGTTCTGGGAAGAAGGAAAGCTCTATGTGGAGGGTATTCCTGCTGATAAACAGAAATTCTGGGATTGTGAGAAACGCCTATCAGTTCAGAGAAAGATTGCTGAAGGTTGCCCATGAAATCCCTCTAGCTGGGCACCTAGGGATACAAAAAACCAAAGCTCGCTTGACACACAATTTTTATTGGCCCAAGATGGGCACTGACATTGCTAATTACTGTCGGTCTTGCACAGTTTGTCAAAGGGTGGGAAAAACTGGGAATATTCATAAGGCTCCACTAATTCCTCTAGCAGTAATCGATGAGCTTTTCCAGCGGGTGGCTGTAGATATCATTGGACCCCTTAAAATACCTAGCAGCTCAGGAAAGAAATGTATTCTTACAGTAGTTGACTACGCCACTAGATACCCAGAAGCTGTAGCCCTGTCTTCTATACGTGCAGATAAGGTAGCAGATGCATTATTGACTGTTTTCACTTGTGTTGGGTTCCCCAGGGAAATGTTGACTGATCAAGGTACATAGTTCATGTCTAATTTAATGCAAAGCCTCTGTAAGAAAATGCAGGTAGAACATCTGGTAGCCACCCCTTATTACCCTCAGACTAATGGTTTGTGTGAACGTTTTAATGGGACCCTGAAACAAATGCTTAAAATGGTCATTGAGACTGTAGGGAGACACTGGGAGCGGTACCTTCCCCATCTCTTGTTTGCTTACCGGGAAGTACCACAAGCCTCCACTGGTTTCTCCCCATTTGAGCTTATTTATGGGAGAAAAGTAAGGGAGCCTCTTGATCTGATTAAGGACACTTGGGAGGGTAACGTAGGGACACAAGGAGTCTCTGTGGTAGAGTATGTATTGAGACTCAGGGAGAAGATGCAGACCTTGAGTAACTTAGTGCATGAGAATATGTCCATAACCCAGACCAATCAGAAACTTTGGTATGACCGAACTGCCAGACAGAGGATATATGAAGAAGGTCTGGGTGCCGGTTCCCATGTTGCAAAACAAACTACAGGCTGCATGGGAGGGCCCCTATACTATATGCAAACGATTAAATGATGTTAACTATGTTGTGGCCCTTGATGAGGCAAACAAACGCCAAAAGGTTTTTCATGTTAACATGTTAAAAGCACATCATGACAGGGGAGCTTGTGTGATGCCTCTTTGTAGTTTGGAGGGGGATCCTCTATTAGACCTTGTGTCTGAGCCACAAAGCAAATGGTCCCTTGAGACTGCACAATTCAACCCCCAACTCTCCCTTACTCAGAAGTGTGAGCTCGGGGAGGTACTCAATGCCTTCACAGATACCTTTGCCAGTGTTCACCCTGTGAATAGCTAAATGAGTTCTCCCAGGCTTCTGGGTAATCACTTGCCCACAAGGCAATCTGCTTGGTATCTGATTGCCCATAAGGCAATCAGGTTTCAACTGAGGTCAAATCTAATATAAAGGATCAAATAGAAGAGATGTTGGCCCTAGGCGTAATACAAAAATCTCAGAGTGCATGGGCCTCCCCTGTAGTCCTTGTTTCAAAGAAGGACAGAACCACACGGTTCTGTGTGGATTACAGAAAGCTAAACTTAATTACAACATTTGATGCTTACCCAATGCCAAGAATAGATGAGTTATTAGATCAGCTGGCTAGTACTTCCTACCTTACCATTATGAATCTAAGTAGGGGGTACTGGCAAATCCCTATGACAAAGGACGCTCAGGAAAAGTCTGCCTTCATAACTCCCTTTGGGCTGTACGAATTTTTGGTCATGCCATTTGGTATGAAAAATTCCCCTGCCACCTTCCAAAGGTTGGTGAACCAACTCCTGGTGGGACTGGATAGCTTTGCAGTTGCATACCTTGATGACATGGCCATTTTCAGCAACTCATGGGGGGAACACCTGCAACATCTGTCACAGTTGCTGGATAGACTCAAAAGGGCAGGTTTGACTGTCAAACCAGAGAAATGTCAGATAGCCATGTTTAGAAGTGCATTATCTGGGACACTGTGTGGGAGGTGGGGTGCTACGGCCTTAACAGGGGAAAGTAGATGCCAAAACCACATGGCCCACCCCTAGAACTAAGAAACAAGTCATGTCTTTCCTAGGGACAGCCGGCTATTATAGGAAATTTGTGCCAAACTACAGTGTGCTGGCTAAACCCTTGACAAACTTAACCAAGAAAAAACTTCCCCAAATTGTTGCATGGACCAATCAGTGTGAAGAATCCTTTTCAGCCTTAAAAGCTGTATTGGCCAGTCCACCTGTTCTCCAGGCCCAGATTTCACCCGCAGATTTTTGGTACAAACTAACGTCAGCACTTACGGACTGGGTGCAGTCCTTAGTCAGGTAAACCCGAAAAGAGAAAAGCACCCAATACTTTACCTAAGTAGGAAACTGTTGCCCCGGGAGGTTGCATATGCCACAATTGAAAAAGAGTGTCTGGCAATTGTGTGGGCTCTGCAAGAACTGCAGCCATATCTGTATGGGCGTAACTTTACAGTGATCACAGATCATAATCCACTTAGCTGGCTTAATAGGGTGGCTGTATTTTGGTCCCTGTATGCTCTGCGAACTCATAGCCTTGTAAAGTGTGGTTAGCTGTGTTACTGCTAAATTGCTGAGTGTGCATGTCTAGTGGTGTGACAAGGTGACTGCTTGTGAAGCAAGAGTTGATGTAGAGTGGGATACTTATTGGTCCCAGTATAAATGCAATAAGTGGTGGCAGCAGGTCCGAGGGATGCTGGAGCTGTATGAGGTGTGATTTATGCTCAATTTGTGTCCTGAGTGAAAGGTGAGTGCAAGTTTGAGTAGGCTAAATTAACCCGTACAGTTGCACCCCACGTCACGTGACGAGGCGGCGGCGGCGTCCTCTCCGTGACAAAGACACAGTAGTTCCTTATTTCTAGTAGCGAAGTCCAAGACCGTGCTAGAAAGGAGTCAGAAATTAACTCTTCAGACTCTGCATTTGGGTAGTAAATACTCAAAAAACAAATCTGACCCCAAACCAGCAGAAGAAATTCCTGGGAGTCACTCTGGACTCAGGGGAGCAGTGTTCTCTATTTTTTCCATGGGCAAAAAGGAAGATAAGTCTTCAGATGCAATCTTTTCTCAAGAAGGTCTGCACGATTTGCAGTATACCTAAAAGGAACAGTAAACAGACTTTCTAAGTCGTATGGAGCTATAACCCCACGAATGGTCCTTCAACCAAGAAATTTCCTTAAGATAATAGCAAAATGAGGAAGGCCTCAAATAGACCTATTTGCCTCCCAGAAGAACACAAAGGTAACGTTTTTCTTTTCTTTAAACCCTGGGATGATTCATTTGGTCTCGATTCACTATCCCAGAAATGGGACAAAGGCCTATCATATGCCCCCCCCGCCCCTATTCTGTCGTAGATCTTACAGAAATTTTGCCAAGACAAGGCCAAGCTTATACCTATGGCTCCTTATTGGTCCAAAACGAGGTGCTTCTCTGTGATGAGGAACATTTCTCTAGAAAAACCCATACTGCTACTGGAAGACCGGATCTACTATCTTGGGGTCCATTCCATCATCCGTCACCAAACTAAAATTAGCAGTAAGCCTTTCTGATAAGGTGATTGATACCATAGTGGCTAGCAGGAAGCCAGTAATAAACGCAATCTACTTAAAAATATAGAAGAATTTTTACACCAGGGTTTTTTTCCAAGGGTCTTAAACCAAACACCTTAAAGGTACTTATTCCTTAAAGAGGACCTTACACCAGCTCACACATGTGGAGATGATCATACAATCCTGCAGGGGCGGCTACATAGATTCAGGAGCACTTGGAATTTTCTTTCTAGATTCCACGTTTGCGGAGAAATGGATCCCAGCATCTGACCATTTATAATCTGTGTTGGGTCAGAGCTGGGTCTGAAGCTAGAGGTGTGTGTTATGCTAATCTTCTATCATTCTGTCCAAGATGTGGCAGGCAATGTCCGAGAATGTTGTGGCATTTGCATTTCCACAGGACTGGCACATAGCAAATGTGGTACCAATATAAAAAAAAAGAATCAAAAACCGCTCCTGGAAACTACAGACCTGTGAGTCTGACTTCTGTGGTAGGGAAAATATATGAGGGGTTTGTTAGAGATGCTATCCTGGAGTATCTCACTGTGCATAACCTTCTAACCCAGCGTCAGCATGGTTTTATGAGCGATCGGTCCTCTCAGACAAATCTGGAAGTAAGTTCCAGACTGGATGTGGGGGACACTGTGGATGTTGTATATTTGGACTTTTCAAAATCATTTGACACGGTGCCACATAAAAGTTTGCGAATGCTGGGGCAAGGGGAAAATCTGTGTAAGTAATTGACTTGGTGATAGAAAACAGAGGATCGTCGTTAATGGCACATTCTCAGATTGGGTTGACGTTACCAGTGGAGTACCACAGGGGTCAGTATTGGGGCCACTTCTTTTTAATATTTTTATTAATGACCTTGTAATGGGTTTACACAGTCAAGTTTCAATATTTTTAGATGATACTAAGCTGTGTAAAGTAATAAATACTGAGGTCGATAGTTTAGCATTACAAAGGGATTTGTGGAAGCTTGAGGAGTGGGCAGAGCAATGGTTGATGAGGTTTAATGTAGATAAATGTAAAGTTGTACACTAGGGCCATGGAAACAAAAAGTATAATTATGTGCTAAACAGTCAATTACTTGCTATAACTGGAGCTGAAAAGGACTTGGGGTATTGGTGGATGGTAAACTTAATTTTAGTGACCAGAGCCAGGCCGCTGCTGCTAAAGCAAAAGAAAATCATGGCATGTATCAAGAGAGGAATTGATTCTCATGATAAACACATAGTTTTTTTCCCTTATACAAATCCCTGGTCAGATCACACATGGAATATTGTGTACAGTTTTGGTTAACGGTGTATAAAAAGCACATAGTAGAACTGGAACGGGTGCAGAGGAGAGCAACAAAATTTGGGATTATTCAGTTTAGAAAAAAGATAAATAAGAGGAGACCTCATTACAATGTACAAATACCTGAACGGACAGTACAAGGATCTCTCCAAAGATCTTATTATACCTAGGCCTGTGACAAGGACAAGGGTGGATCCTCTACGCCTAGAGGAGAGGCGATTCTACCATCAACATAGACAAAGGTTCTTTACTGTAAGAGCAGTGAGACTGTGGAACTCTCTGCCGAAGGAGGTTGTTATGGTGGACTCTATGTACGTGTTCAAAAGAGGCCTGTATGCCTTTCTGGAGAGACAAAATATCACTGGTTATGGGGATAAAACCTTTTTTCCATTGTGTCCCCCATGACGGCCCCTCTTGGAGGATGACCCCTTGACCTCTGTAGGGACAGGAAGCAGCGAAGTTTAATACCCCACCAGCATCTACACTTCAGTGTCTTCCTGTCCCTACACAGGTCAGGGAGTAGAGAAATCTCTCCTCCAGTCCTTTCATCCAAGAGGGACAATGAGGGGGGAGCATGTGTGATGCGGAGATCCTTCTCTTACCCCTCCAGTCCAGGACAGCAATTGGTGCAAACGACCCTTCCCTTGAAGAGATAGAGGAACCGAAATCCATTAAGGACAAGCTTTTTGGGATCCTTAGGGAAAGTACGTCTTTTTTTTTTTTTTTTTTTTGCCTTGTCAATAAAACCCTGAAAGATTTAATCATTGAAGAATGGAGAGAACTGGAAAATGGAATATCTCTATCAAGGGAATTTAAAAACCGCCTATCCTTCCATGAGGACGAAACAAAAATCTGGAACTCCTTTCCTAAAGTAGTCGTCCAGGTTACAAAAATTGCGGAAAAAGCGGATCTTCCTTTTTTGAAGATGCTACTTAACTCAAAGAGCCTGCTGAAAAAAACATGGGAATCTGCCATGTGGAATCTAAAATCTAACATCACCACAACATCAGTCTCTGGCTATCTGAGCTGGAAAACCATATCAAGGATGGCACACCGAGAAGTCCTTTTTGAGACCACCCCCATACAAGTCAGCAGCTGCCTTTGTTGCTGACGCCTCAGCAGAGGAGATTCAGAGCAAAAGAAGGGGCACTTTCCAATTCGGCAAGAAGAACGCTGTGGCTGAGACAGTGGACGGGAGATTTCGGGTCCAAATCCAAGTTGTGTGGCCTTCCCTTTCCAGGAGAATGCCTATTCGGACACAAATTGGATACTATCCTTGAGAAGGCAGCCGATAGGAAAAAAGGCTTCACTGAAGTGAAAGCAGCTCAGAAGAAGCAGCCCTTTCGGGACCCAAAAGAGAAAAAGTTCCCTTTTATAGAGGGAAAGAAAAGCAGGGCAAATGGAGCTATCCCAAAGGGGGAAGAGGAAGGGGTTTCCTCCTTAGTTCCAGCAACACCACTCCATCATTAAGGAAATGACGCCGGAGTGGTGGGAAGACTCCTGGAATTTCACCAGCAGTGGACAAACATCAAACAGAATTGGAACTGACATATCTTCCTCCCCAAAAATTTTTTCTCACCAGGCAACATCAGCAGGACTTACAGTTAGCAGTTCTGGACAGAAATACAAAAATCCTGGATGTCATCATCCCTGTTCCAGCATCACTGATAGGGGAAGGTCATTATTCTCCATTATTCCTAATAAGAAAATCCAACGGTTCATTCAGGATGATATGCAACCTAAGGGGTCTAAATCAGTACATCTTATACAGGAAGTTCAAAATAGAGAAACTAAGTTTGGCTATTACTCAAATCCATCCGGGGCATTCATGTGTACAAGCTTATTATCACGTACCAAAATACAAAGCATCCCAGAAATTTGCGGCTCTCAACCCAGAGGGACTGATGTATCATTTCTAGTACAAGGCACTTCCTTTCGGAATTTCATTGGCTCCAAGTACTTTTTCCAAAATTATCATCGAAGTAGTGGCCTTTTTAAGAACACAAAGGATAATTATACAAGATGGCGCTGGAACGCACAGTCTCTAGCTGTCCCACCCTGCTTCTCGAGGTTGTTGCGTCCCCCTCTGTCAATCATCCAGGGGGGAACGTCATCAGACACGCTGTTACACGTATAAGAAGTGAACATAAAGTAACAACGTATCCGATGCCAAATATGTAGGGTTCTTTTTTGTAAAAGTAAAGAAAAAAAGTAAAAAACACTAATTCAACACACTTTTGAATAAAAAGAATTAATTAAATAAAGTTAAAGTCCCCTAAACAGAAACATTCCCTATACACATCTAATAAAGTGAAAAAAACGGAAAATCACCAAAATATATACCATATTTGGTATCGCCGCGTCCGTAACAATAAGTCAGAAACATTATTGGACCCGTACGGTGAACGCCGTAAAAACAAAACGCAAAAAAATCGCCAAAAATGTAATTTTTCATAAAATCCCTTCACAAAAATGTTCCAAAAAGTGATCAAAAAAAAGTTGTGCACCAAAATGGTACCACTGAAAAGAACAACTCAACACGTAAAAAATAAGCCCTAAACTAGCACTGTCAACCAAAAAATATTAAAGTTATATCTCCGAAAAGATGGCGATGCAAAAACAAATGAGATTTTCTTTATATTTGTTGTTTTCCTGTAAAATATATAAAAAACTATACAAATGAGGTATCACCGTAATCGTAGAGATCTAGAGTACGACCCCCAAAATATACAAAAAAAAAGAACCCAAAATTGACAATTTTCTTTTCCTCCATACATTAAAGAGTTAATAAAATCTCATCAAAAAGCTACAGGCCCACTAAAATGAAGTATTTGTAAAGTGCATCTCATATCGCAAAAAATAAGCCCTTATGTCCAAATTGCCAAAAAAATAAAGATTGTATAGCCATTATAAAGTGACAATGCATAATCTGCTCTGAATGGCGCAGCTCCCCTCCATGCCCTCGCGTGTGCCCATAGAGCAGGTTACCACCACATATGGGGTATTGTTATACGCGGGAGGGATTGGGTATCAAATTTTGTGGAGCGTTTTGGTATTTTATCCACTGAGAATTTGTACATTTTATGAAAAACACATTAATTTAGTAAAAAAATAAATAAATTTCAAAATTGCATCCGAAATTGTTTTAACCCCTGTAAACCAATTAAAGGGTTAACAAACTTCATAAAAGTTGTTTTACGTACGTTGAGGGGTGTAGTTTCTATAATGGGGTAATTTATGGGGTTTTACTTTTATTTAGGCCTCTCAAAGTGACTTCAAACCTGAGAGGGTCCCTCAATAGCAGGATTTTGCTTTTTTTTTATGAAAATGTGAAAAATTGCACCTAACGTTCAAAGCCCCATAACAGCTTACAAAAATGATAGTATGTATGAAAAACCATGGAGGCATAAAGTAGACATTTGGTGAATGTTAGTTATTAAGTTTTCCGGTGTTATGACTCATGTGTGGAAAAAGTAGAATATTTAGAATTTCAAAAATTGAGAATTTTTCAAAATTTTCACCAAATATCTGATTTTCTCATAAATAAATGCAGAACATACCACCAAAATTTTGTAATTAACATGAAGTACAATGTGTCACGAGAAAACAATTTCAAAATCACTTGGATATGTTAAAGCGTTCCAAAGTTATAACCACTTATAGCGACACAGGGCAGATTTGAAAAAATGGGCCGTGTCAGGAAGGTGAAAAGTGGCTTCAGCGTTAAGGGGTTAAAAACTTCTTTAAAAACTTAATGGCTAACATTTACCAAATGTCTGCTTTATGTCTCCATAGCTTTTTATGCATCCTCTTATTTTTGTAAGAGGGGGCTTTGAACTTAAAACACAAAATCGTGCTATTGAGTGACCTGCTCAGATTTCAAGTCACTTTAAGCGGCCTAAATAAAAGTAGTGTTGGGGTAGGATTTAAGACCTCCTCTTTTAGTGTGCGTTGGCTGCATGTTTCTAATCAATAAGGAATAAATAAAGAATAAATTCTTTATTTATATAGCGCACACAGATTACGCAGCGCTGCACAAAGCATGTCAAATTGGTCCCTGTCGCCATGGGGCTCACAATCTAAACAACCTAACAGTATGGGTTTTTTTGGAGTGTGGGAGGAAACCGGGGTACCCGGAGGAAACCCACGCAAACACAGAGAGAACATACAAACTCTTTGCAGATGTTGACCTGGGTGGGATTCGAACCCAGGACTCCAGTGCTGCAAGGCAGAAGTGCTACTCACTCAGCCACTGTGCTGCCCTACTTTAAGTCTCACTCATACCCTGGGCAAGTTGGCACTGCGTGCCCTTTATTTGGTTTCACACATCTATATAGAAATTAGGAAATGGCAGAAGGGGGCGGAGAATTACCAGCTCATGTAGTCTCTTGATTGGAGAACTTCCTCGATGTCAGGATAATGCATTTTTGAAATTCTTTAGCTTTGATTGTTTTGGTTATAATCACGATGCCGGCGCCATCTTAAAATGAAGTCTTTGTTACAATGCTTTTAGAAAATAGGACAAGTAGAAATGACAGGATTTGATCTATCAGCTAGGTTTACCTTAACAGTAAAATCCCATAATGCACCTTATTATAGAAACTGCAACCCTTAACGCATGTAAAACCACTTTCATGATGTTTGTTAACCCTTTAATTGTTTTACAGGGTATAAAACAAAATTGTGTGCAATTTTCTTTTTTTATTTTTTTTGTGGCTAAATGAATGTTTTTCAAAAAATGTACACATTCTTAACCAAAATGCTCCAAAAAGTTTGATACCCAATCTCTCCTGAGTAAAACAATACGTGGTTGCAACCTGCTGTACGGGCACGCCAGGGAATTGAATGGAATCTGCGCCATTCAGAGCAGATTATGCATTGTCCCTTTTTAACGGCTATACAACCTTTATCGTAAATTTTGGTTTCCTTCACTTTGATTATGGTGATACATCATTTGTATAGATATACCGTATATACTCCCGTATAAGCCGACCCGAGTATAAGCCGAGACCCCTAATTTTAACACAAAAAAAACTGAAAAAACCTATTGACTGGAATATAAGCCGAGGGTGGGAAATGCATTGGTCACAGCCCCCTGTAGTATATAGCCTGCCAGCCCCCTGTAGTATATAGCCTGCCTGCCAGCCCCCTGTAAATGCCTGCCAGCCCCCCGGCAAGAAGTAAGTAGAGGCACTGCATAGTTTTGTGCCAGTCAGGACGTGTGCACGGAGCCATCGCGGACCTGGTGCATGAAGTAAGAATGGGGAGTACCGAGTTTTTTTTTTTTTTTTTTTTTTTTTTTTTTATCGAGTATAAGCCGAGTGGGGAATTTTCAGCACAAAAATTGTGCTGAAAAACTTGGCTTATACTCGAGTATATACGATATATATATATATATATATATATATATATATATATATATATATATATATATATATATATATATATATATATATATTTTATATACATTTTTTCGGTTTACAGAGCTGGCTTAGGGCTTATATTTTACATGTTGAGTTATTCTTTTCAGTGGTACTATTTTGGTACACAACTTTTTTTTTTTTTTAATCACTTTTTAGAACCTTTTTGTGAAGGGATTTTATGAAATATCGAAATTTTTGGCAAGTTTTTTTGGGTTTTGTTTTTACGGCGCTCACTGAGTGGGTCCAATATTGTTTCTGAGTTATTGTACAGATTGTTACGGAGGTACCAAATATACAGTAACATACAGCTGGCACTCGTAGCTTCTTGGACAGGCTCCGTTTAGGAGATGGTGCTAGAAGCATGACGTAATAGTACTGCACAATGCGGGAATGCACCTTCCGCCATGCAGTACTGTTACGTCAAATGTCGGTAAGGGGTTAAAGACCTGAGATTCAAAACTTCCTTTTCAGTGTCCATAACCTCTGCCTGAAGAGTGAGATCCAGGCCTTCTCTAAAGAACCTTTCTTGTCCATTTCACAGGATAAAATAATTTACAAATAAGATTCTGCCTTTCTACCTAAGGATTTTCCTCAAAACCAGCAAGTAATTTTGACTTTTTTTTTATTTATTTTTTTTTTAATAACAATCCAGCTAGTACAAAAGAATTCATATGGCACACGCTAGGTGTTAGAAGAGCTATCCTGGTGCATCTTGAAAGGACTAAAACATACAGCAAAGACCAGAATCTATTTTTACAGTTCGCTGGGAAGAACAAAGCTTCCACCTCCTCCATTACCAGGTGGATGAAGGATACAACCTCAAAATCTTAAAATATAATAAAATATGCTTGTTCTTATCTCTTTACAATTTGTGGTTGGTACTCAATTTTGTCTGGTTGTTTTGGTAATTTGGTAGTAACAATTAATTCCTAATTTATTGGGCCTGGCAAGTCTGTTACCTCTGTATATTGGTTTTGGGGTTTAGTTAAAAACTCTTTTATAGAGGGAATTCTAGAAAAGACTTTCATTCATTGAAGAACTGTGGGGCACAATGCCAAGTGGTGGTGTGCCACTTTCTAATCACTGTTCCCAAGGGTAGACTGTTCGCAAGCCCCCTCCTTCCCCCATGATGTCCTGGGGCCACCAGCTGCCAGTATTTAAATGCCTCCGGCAGCACCGACTGCAGGTGGTACTGCTGTGTTTGCTGGAATATGCAGCAAACTTCCACCCTGTATGGAGAGGGCTCAGCCCTCTCCATACCCCTGCAGCCGAGGGTCGATAAGGGGTCACATGTCGGTAACCGGTTAATAATAGCGTAAAAAGTATGCAATCTTTATTCTATGGGTCACCACGATTGCGATGATGCTCCATTTATATAGCTTTTTTTATGGTTCACTTCTTTTGCAGAATACAGAACTCATTTGGTGAAAAATTTTCTTGTTTTTGCATTGCCATGTTTTAAGAGGCATTGCTTTTTACGGAGCTTTTACGGGCTTGTTTATGGCAGGACAAGCTGCACATATTTAAGTGGCTCGTGTTTGGGTAAATGTACCTTTTGTTTTATTACATCAAATACTTAAGTGAAGGATGGGCAAGAGGGGGATTTCCAATGACTACTTGTTTGCCATGAGAAGGTTCGAAGGATCTGAGCACCACAATGATGGTCTATTTTGGGTGTAATTGGTGTGTAGGTGTGTTAGATTACTGGTTGCAAGTGTACAGTGTAGATATATACGATTACAGCACCACAGAGTATACAAGAGGGATCCCCTAATGCCTTAGCCCCTCCAACCATATGGGGAGGAGAAAGGGAAGATAAGGCATGAAAGGGTGGAATACCATTGAGGGAAATTTCGATTGCTGCATCCTGTTGATTAGTGCTGCGGAAGAGTGTATATATCTGCCAAAGCTTGCTGCCACTCTTCAACTGAAATGGTTAGGCCAAGATCTCTACTCCAGTTTCTCAGAGGCGTGGATAAGTTCATAGCAGGTACATTGTAGATGGGAGCTATAGTCTTAGACCGTGTAACAGAGCCATAAATAATTCTGAGTACCTTACTGTTAATTTAAAGGGAATTGTCTGCTAGGTTCAGTAGAAAAGATTTAATTTTATAGACAAATAGTCAAGCAGTATTGTTCCCGTGGGGGTGTGGATGTCATGAGTAGTGTCAATCCCTTTTTCTTTCCTGTGTCAGATCAATCCCGGGGATATGCATTTCCAGGAATATAGGGGTATTTGATGTTTTGGAAATAAAGTGTATCCCTTCGTGTGAGAGCGCAGTTTTTGCCAAACTGTGTCAGACCTGTGGACCAAGAACGAAGTCTTGAGAGCATACGAGTGCGAAGCTAGAGAGAACGGGTGATGGTGGCTTCTATTCTAACACAGTGTTTCTTGACTCCTGCATTCCACCAATATGACATTTGATCGACAATACAGGCAATGTAGTAGTCTTCCATACTCTGTAGACCCAGGCCTCCTGCCCTTCTATGTTAAGTGAGTATTGCCATCAAGGTTCTAGGCTTTTTACCTTGCCAAATAAAGTTGCTAAGTTGTTTACTAGTTTGTATAAAAAAGGCTTGGGTAGGGCGATGGGGAGTGTTCTCATAAGGGACAGGTATTTTGGAATGGCCAACATTTTGTAAATGGCTACCCTGATAAACCATGAAGTCATAAATTGAGTGTGTATTGTCAGTTCCTGGGAGGGGATATTAAACTTGTATAAGGAAGCTGTCGGGGGAAAAAGAGTTGTATGCCTTTACAGGAAATAAGTTCTGTTTGCCAGTCTAGCGGATATCTGTCCTGAAAAACTTTTGATTGCACTGGGGAAATCGAAGTGTGGAGTATTTGCTCTCTCTTTGTTCTCTCTTTGTCCACCGTTAGGAAGGTGGCAGGGATCTCGTGGTGCTCACAAAATTGCATCAGGAAGATAATCCACGTGGTATTGTCTGGGGCCTGTCTACCTTTTGTGAATCCTGTCTGGTCATTTTTTTTTATTTTCGATGGGGTTTGAATTTCATAAGCCTAGTGGCTAGAATTTTTGCATTTAACTTTACACCTCTGTTAATGAGCAAAATTAGGTGAAAGTTGGAAGTTTCAGTAGGGGATTACCCAGGATTCGAGATGGCTACAATCCATGCTGAAAGTAAATCGGGAGTAAAGCTAACAATTTCTGCAGCACTGTTAGTGGTGTTTGGTGGTCTTAAGAATCTCAGGTAGAGCAATAGGACAGCTAAGCTCTTGAAGCTGCATCGGGGGAATGGGAGGGTAAGACAAACTTCCATAGACCACTTTCTTGATAAGGTAGAGTTGGGTGTGGTGTAGTCAGGTCATGTTTGTGGTTATATAATGCACTATAGTAGTCTTTGAATGCATTTGCAATGCCTCTTGGAATGAGAATACATTCTTTGGTAACCGGGTGGATTATATATGGATTTCATCTCTTCTGAGCAAGGTTTTTAACTCGTGAACCAGAAGACGTCCTGCTTTATTATTTTGCATATAGAACCGCAATTTGAGATTTTGTATGTATTTAGAAAGAAGCAAGTGTCATCAGTGATTCCTTTTTCTCTTATGGAGGCATTTAGGGAGGGGGTGGGTCCATTTTTATTAAGATATTCTAGCAGGCGAAACTTGTGTACAAAATCTGTTATTTGTCACGCTCTCTCTCTTTAACTCATCCCCACAGCCTAGGTATTGCATTGCTTACATAAACTTTTTAAGCAGCCCATAGTGTACAGTCGTCTCACTTTGCTTGTGTTATTTCTGAAATAGTCCTCAATGTAACCTTCAATCTGTTTAGAGTGCTGATTGTGAGCCACTAAAAAGGTTGAGTCTCCACATATAGTCACTGCGTTTCAGGTGCTGTTCGGAAAGGGTAAGTGTGATAGGGGCATGTTCGACCACACAATGTCACCTAAAGCATCAGCTTCAACTGTGTCCAGGAGGGGCTTTTCAACAAGGAAGAGCTCAATCCTTGAATGCATTTTATGTCTTTCAGCTACCTTGTAAGGCAGCTCCCTTGACATCAAGCATGACCTACAAGAGACCTTATGACCTGAGGGAGTATTAATACCAAACCAGAATATCTAATCCAGAAGGAACAGACTCCCAACTGTAGACAGCACTGTTTTGACCTGATTGGGTCTCCTCAGTACAGCGTAGGGAACTGGTTTGGCTGGGTGAGAGGCTTGTGACTAGGGAAACAAAGGAAACTGTTTTAATAATAATAATAATAATAATAATTCTTTATTTATATAGCGCACACAGATTACGCAGCGCTGCGCAAGCATGTCAAATTGGTCCCTGTCCCCATGGGGCTCACAATCTAAACAGCCTAACAGTATGTTTTGGAGTGTGGGAGGAAACCGGAGTACCCGGAGGAAACCCACGCAAACACGGAGAGAACATACAAACTCTTTGCAGATGTTGACCTGAGTGGGATTTGAACCCAGGACCCCAGTGCTGCAAGGCAGAAGTGCTACTCACTCCGCCACCGTGCCGCCCAAACTAACTTTTACTAAGTTTTACCAAACTAACACAACTTAAACACAGTTCAAAGACAAACACAAAAATTTCTTAGGTACAAAGTACATACTCAAAATGTGTATGAGGTAGCCCAGCCTTAACATGAACCAGTGCCGCTCACAGCAATATATGGTGGGTTAAAAAGAGACAGAGACAGGTGTCGTACAGAAATAGCACTTACGAAAGGCTCAGTCCCGAAACAAAGAGTTCAATCACGAACATGATGATTTCCATTGGGGGTCAAATATTGTCAACCGATGGATTTCAGGAATTCAGGAGTTGCGTGCCTATGTCCACGGTGTGGATGGTATCTTGATGTTTAATCAGTAGCTCGATAGCGACTCTCCACCAGTACTGAATGCTATTTTGTTGCAGAAGTGAGGTTAGTGAATGAACCTCTCTTCTGGTTTGGAGAGTCACTGTTTAAAGTCTGCAAACAACTTGACTGCATGCATACAGTGCTGGGAGTAGTTGGTATATCCTGGAATAGGTCGAAAGTTGGTCTTTTACTTGAAAGTAAGAAAAACGAGCCAGAAATCTCATGGAACAGTATCCAGTAAATTCTTTGGCCCAGTGGGCCCTATCAATTCAAGCTCATAGTCCATGATGGTTATAAGTGTTTTGTAAGTTGCGTCACGTAGTCCAAGAGCTAATACGCTGGGATATTCTACAGAATTCCTCTGAATTTGATATTATTTCACCAGTTGCAGTCTTCAAAGCCTACCATTTTTTGCCTGGAACTGTAGCACATTTTTCACTAAGGCTAAGTGACTGCCAGGTCATTCTAGTCTGACACATATTCTGCCATCTTCGTTTCAACATGTGCAACTGAGGCGTGAAATTCAGTGATAATGATTTGAAAGGGGGCCACCATTTGGAGCATATTGGAGAGAAGAGAGCTTCTCGAAGCCTCCTGCATCTCTTTCAACATATTTTCTGTAACTTCCTAATCAGTGCTTTGAAATGCGCCAAAATGCGTCTTTGGCAGATAAAACTTCTGTCTCTGACGGGGTACTCTGATTTCAAGGCGTCGGAGTCTGTGTGCAGTTTTTGGCACTGCTTAGCTGGGCTCCCTGATGGTGATTTGGCGGCACTGGTGTCGAGTCCCAGTGTCTGCTGGGAACGCCTGGATGTTTGGGAGAATTCAGTCGTGCAGACTGCTTTGCAGATTTGCCCATGGGTTCTTTAGAAGACCACTTACTTGGGACCTCGAAGATGGGAGCTCCGGATTGGATTGCAGGAGCTGCTTTTGGTTTGTGAGAGGTAGGTGTTCTGCAGAGGCAGAGTTTTATTATAAAGCTTTTTTTTTTTTTTGTGTTTTTAGATGAGAGTTTCTCAAAACAAATGTACAGCCACATGAGGTAGAACAAAATATACAACTTATGATTATCAATATATGTTATCTCACGCAGTTCTATCTTAATCCTCAGGGAGTAGGGGGTACAATGGATATCGAGGGGAGATGGGAAAGAGAATAAACCGTTTTAGAGTTGGTGATGCACATGCTGCTGGTGCTATTCCTCTGCCTGCCATGAGCGGCCAGTAAGAACTGCTGAATACGCTCATTTGGACCTCTAAGTTCCTGTTTAATCTGCAGCATCTACTTCATGTATGTATCTGATTACATGAAAGCACAGAAGCCTATTTGGTGTACAATTTGCTAATGATAGAATGCTAAAGGACCTGTGATGATATCGCCCTCATCACATGACATGTTAAGAAGAGGCATTGGAGATGGGGAGGTGTAGATTGAAGGGGTCGGCCAACTTGGACAAACCACCTCTGATGCCATATAACAAAGTTGATTTATGAGCGAAACAATTTTTAGGTATAAAGCTCCACAGGAAACTCTCACTAGCTGCAGTAGTGAAAATGTGGTGACACATTTTCTTTAAGGGACTTTTTACATTTTTTTTTTTATTTAGTTTTTTTTCTTTTGTGCCAATGTTGGACATGAACAAGTGATCATTTGATCACTTGTTCAGTGTAATATACTGCAATACTGATGTATTGCAGCATATTACATTAGTCGGCTTATGCATTTTGCATAGAGTTACAGGCACACTGTTAGATCGTGGGGAAAGCATGATATAACGGGCATTTACTTACAGCCATCTGGGGTCTTTCATTGGACCCAAGACTGTTATGAAAACGTTCAGCATCTCCTTGCTGAACAGTCGGGTAAGTACCTGGTACTGCCCTATAGATGCAGTTTCCTTTTACACACAGCTGAGCTCCCGCTAGAACTACACAGAACATCTTCTTAAGTCACAAAAATTTACACCCCACACACACCGCTCCGTACACAGAAGTATGAAAAAGTTATTTGCGCCAGAAGATGGCAGAATGACAGAGTTTGGGTGTTTTTTTTTTTTGTAGAGGTGGTTTACATTTTTGTAGATCTATAAAAACATTATGAATTTATATGAATTTGGAATTCCCTTAATCGTACCAACCCACAGAATAAAGACAACGTCATTTGGGGCACACAGTGAAAGCTATAAAAAAAAAAAAAGAGAAGCCCACAAGAAAATGGTGAAAATGCATTATTTCACCAATTACAGAGCATGGAATATTAAATACTGTCACTATGAGTTGCCATTTGTTACATAGAAAACAAGCCCTCACACGGTTCTTTACATATAGGCCCACTTAGACTATAGGATCCAGTCGGCCGTACTTCATCTACATAGCTAAGGAACGCCATAATTAGAAAGGTTTGTAATGTCCCCGACCAGCAGCCCATTACACAGGGTGTGATGACTTGAACATGGCTACCATTTGTGGGACTGTACAACCTTTTTAGTGCTGTGTGATTTTTGAAGCAAACTTTTCGTCAGGAATGAAATTTTTAGTGGGTGACTGGGTCCAATAGCTTTTTGTATGCTGATTTTAAAAATGCTCTGCTTGCAGGGTAAAGTGAAATAAATAAACTTTTATACTGAAATTATTCAGAATTCTGACAGCTTGCAGTGAATCCTGGGGGAACGGGGGTTGCAATTTGCAGCTAACAGGACAGTAATGGTTCTGATCAAGGGTGACAACCTTTAACAACAGCATTGGGAAATATCTGTTTTTTTGTGAAACAAAATCTCTCATTAAGCTCTGTACATGGAAAAATAAAAAATGCATGGTTAAATAAGGAGAACAAAATATGGAAACCTAAAAACTAAAAAGGGCTGTGGGCGAAGGGGGTTAAATCTATATGTAACTGAAAACCTTGGGTTCACATTCTGTTTTTAGTTGCCTTTATACTCGCGTAGCTGTGAACTGGGACTTGTCCCGCAGCCCCCTATTGTCCCATAATGGTCTTAAGTGTGCTGCCTATTAACAGTTAAAAAAAAAAAATAAATTGTCAGGCAACCTAAATGCAAGTCACCAGATCGAAATGTATAATTAATTGTAAGCTGCAGAAGAAGGGATTCACTATGCAGAGTCTGTGCTATTCTATTTGTTGACCACTTTGTACTTTTCTTCAAGCACAGCAAATATTTTATTTTCCATCCCTGCTCTATTATCTACTGGAAAGGATGCATGTGTATTTCTCTGAGACCAAGCATTAATAATAAGGTCATCCATGCCTTGAAAACCGTGCATTAAGTGACAGTAGTGTGGCCCTTTTGTCATTCAGAAGTGTCAAGGCATAGCATGACAATTCCACATAGTACGAAGATGGGGTCTTTCAGCTGCCACAGTTGGTGCCTTGATGTCTGCGAGAGTAACCTGGAAGGTATTTGTGTTGTCAGTCACTGAGACATCGCATTACTTTAAACTGTAACACAGCCTATGTGCAGTTCGCCGTCTTATCCGTCAGCACGAACAGATGGAAACCGTACATCATTTTAATGCCCCTATTAAGAATACCCCTGCAATAAAATTGTGTTGCTTAAATAACTTTCATTTTCTATATATATATTACACACACACACACACACACACACGGTCCCCTACTTAAGAACACTCGACTTACATACGACCCCTAGTTACAAACGGACCTCTGGATATTGGTAATTTGTTGTACTTTAGCCTTGGGCTACAATAAACAGCTAGAACAGTTATCAATGTTGTCTGCAATGAAGCTTTAGTGTTAATATTGATTCTTATGACAACCCAACATTTTTAAAATCCAATTGTCAGAGACCAAAAAAGTTTTGTCTGGGATTAAAGTGATAAAATATACAGTTCTGACTTGCATACAAATTCAACTTAAGAACAAACCTACAGACCCTATCTTGTATGTAACCCGGGGACTGCCTGTATATATCTATCACACAATTAAATTTTTATTAATGATTGAAGTGCTCTCTTACTGGAAAAAATGGTGGCTTTGGGTTAATAGAAAAAAAAAACTTTCTGCTACTTTCTGGGTTTCTGATGAAGTTTCTTCACTGCAGGCTTGAAAGAGTAGGAAGCGACTGAGAATGCTTGTTAACAGTAACTGGTGTGTGTATATGTGCATATATATATATATGTGTGTATGTGTATATAAATAATCTTTTATTTCCTGACGCTGAATATTGATTGCCTTTTGCAGGTAAATGAGCAGTTTGCCATTAACTTAATTGGTGAGCAACCTGTGAATGAAGCCAAAATCAGAATAGTTTCCTGTGATGGTGGAGGTGGTGCTCTTGGACATCCCAAAGTTTATATCAACTTGGTGAGATCATCTTGTCAGTTGCTTGATTGATAAATGCTTTATACCTAGATCCAACTGTAAGAGTGCAGTTAGCGTTCTGTAGAAAATTTTTGTGGAAATTACAAACATGCACTGTACCTTCATTGATAACTATATTCACCATTTAGATTAATTTGACTGGATGCTACCATCTTTGCATATTTATTATGTGTGGTTATACTAGAATGGCGAACCTTTTAGAGACAGAGTGCCCAAACTGCAACCCAAAACCACTTATTTATTTCAAAGTGCCAACACTGCAATTCTAGCATTAACTTGTTAAAATCTTCTTCTTGCTACATGCTATACTACAGTTTACCACACCAATATCTTTAACAGGAGGCGGAATTGCCATTGGAGCTTCCCTTGACAATCCACTGAGCAGGAAGAATTGTGAGGCGAAGAGCAGGAGCTCCAATGATGATGTGGCCATGTCCAAACCTTCTCTTCCTGTAGTCTTGGGTAGACCCAGATGCTTCACTTTCCGATAACTCTGAGTGCGCTACCTGGGCCTGCAGGAGGATCCCTTAAAGGTAACCTGTCACTAGGGACCTCCTTTTCACTAAAGACTGGTTGCTGAAGCTTATTACACCTGCAGTGCAAAAAATGGCTTTTTTCCTTTTATAAGCATTTGCATTATCATATAATTGTGTGTTATAACTTACCTTGCACCCTGACAAAATCCTGGGGTAGTCACAGGACTTGTCTGTGTTACTCCTCAGATCTTAGCCCCCACCTTTGTGCTCCTGTACAGCTCCTCCCTCCTGCTCCTTCAAAGGTCGCAGCCTGTGAGTTGACATCAGTGGGGGAGGGAAGAGCTGTACAGTAGCACAAAGATGGAGGCAACCTGCAGTACAGACAAGTCACATGTTGTTTTTTGAAATGCATCCAAACCAAAGCCTTCTGTCAGGGTGCAAGGTAAGTTATAACACACAATTATATCGTAATGAGGTCCCTGGTGACAGGTTCCCTTTAAGTCCTGTCCGGTGAATTCTGTGCTGGGGCAACGGCATGGGTGCCCCTGCCATAGGTTCGCCACCACTGGTATACGTGCTATTGCATGTACAGGCAGTCCCCCCCTGACTTGCAGACGACCCCTAGTTACAAACGTACCTCTGGATGTTGGTAACTTTGTGGTTATTGGTTACCAAAGGTGTCTGCAACTTAGATTTCATGTTCATCCTGGTTCTTATGACAACCCAAAAGTTTTAAAATCCACTTGTCACAGAGACCAAAAAAATTTTGGCTGGGGTTAAAATTATAAAATACACTTTGCCGGCTTGCATACAAATTCGACTTAAGAATAAACCTGCAGAACCTATCCTGTACTTAACCTGGGGACTGCCTGTACATTAGTAGTCACAGGTACAACCTGCTATTCTGTCCAATTGCTGACGAGCGCCGATCGCGGTTGTTTAACACGTTAAATGCGTGACCACGGCATTTGAACTGTCGCCCCCAGCCATCTTCGCTGGGCGCCGATCATTGCTATGGCCGATCAGAACCCCAGGGCTGCTGGCAGGCAGTGCGATTAGGATGGTGTCTATGATGTCATCTTAAGGACACCATGTCAGCCTTTGCAGTTGCATAAGCTGACATAGCTAATACCCTGCAATACATTATTAATGTAGAGTATTATCATGAACAAGCAATCAGATGTTCGCTTGTTCATATCCTATGGTGGAACTAGTAAAAAAATGTTTTTTCAATAAAAAATAAATCAATAAAAATGCCCATAACCCCCTTAACATATAAAGAGACACATAACGCAAAAAACAGTCTAAATCAAAACAGTCTACATCATAATCATAATATCACTGCCTCCGTAACAACCCATAGAATAAAAGTAAATAATTATTGAACCTGCACGTTGAACACCGTTAAAAAAAACTTTTAAAAACCTGCCAAAAATAGATTTTTACCTATTTAATCCCTTTAAAAAGTGATCAAAAAAACGTACTCCAGAATCATACTGTTGCAAAGTACAACAGGTCCCGCAAAAAACGACCCATCAACCAGCTTCACAGGTAAAAAAGTAAAACTGTTATGCTACTCAGAAGATGGCGATGCAAAAATTATAGAATTTTCCCCACATTAGGGTTCTATTTGGCAAATTTAGAAAAAGGTAAGAAAAAATATTAAAGTATGGTATCCCCGTAATCGTATTGATCCATAGAATAAAGATAAAATGATTATTAGGATATTCAAAAGTTATAACCATATTAAGAGACGCAAAAAATGGGGCTGAGCCTTAAGCTATAAAATGGCTGCGTCCTTAAGAGGTTAAAAAAAAAACCCTCTGGAGCTCGGCGATCTCTGGAGCTCCATAGACTTTAATGGAGGAGACTGGTCATGCGCGCCCGTCGACTCCATTAGTCTGAGGGGCGGTAAGGGGGCTGACAGACCCCTCATTTTCGCAATCTGCATGGGGTCTCAGCACTGAGACCCCCACTAATCAGCAAGTTTGGGTCTAACTTTGCTTTGTGGGAAAACCCCCTTTAAGTGGGTTTTCTAAAAGCGTGTCAAATGCTAGGGATGCTATATGCAGCTCCAATAAGAATTTACATTTGGTTGTGAACATAAAAAATAAAAAAAATATCCTCTTGTCTGTTGTCTTAGTAATTAAAGTATGTACACTAAAGTTGGTAAAGAAACAGACTGATACATACATGGGATTATCAAATTGTGTCAAACAAGTTTATTGAACGATTACATATCACAACCAAGTAGAAAACGGGACAATATAAAAACATTTAAAAATACACCCAAGTGGTGTATATTGCTGCCAAGGCCCACAATGAGCCCTTAACCACTTGCTACAGTATGCCTAAAGTGCAACATATGGAAGGTGCTTGATGCAGATAGTTTTGAAAAACACCAGAATAACCATCCAAATATCCAATAACTGACAGCCTACGCACACTGGACACCTGGGATAAACTTGTCCTGCCTTTCCCTTGTCTAACACAACTAATCGGACTGCTTTTTGCTTCCTGTTATTTAAAAGCTGACCCTACACATTAATGATGACCTACAAAGAACATCTTCAAGGGTCTAATCAAGCTGCATGTAAAATTTTCAAACACTGACAAGCACCGACCGCGGGTGATAGCGATGGGTCTTTGCTGCAATATGCGATCAGCCCGTGAGCCCTCTTCATACACCCTTCATAGCTCTGCGACGGATATATCCGTCGCAGAGCCTGAAGGGGCTAAATCAATTGGACATTGCACATAAATAATTTAACGTTCCTTCTTTCTTTTTGTCGCCTACAGGACAAGAAAACAAAAACTGGAACTTGTGGATACTGTGGGCTTCAGTTTAAGCAGAAGCATCATCATTAGTTATTAGTCATTAGCAACCTTTATATTGTGTAGGTAAATTCCTCCTATATTAAATATTTCTGATCAGATATTTCTGTATTTGATTTTTTTTTTTTTTTCTACTGGGTTATGGGTTAAGATTAATTTTTTATATATAATATTATTCTTAGAAGAAAAACATAAAACCTCTTGTTTGCGGAACTTATGCTAGCTTCTGTGACTAGCATTTGTTTTCATGTTTTTTGTAGGAGCTGACAACACAGACAAAAAAACTGAGCCAGTCCTATCTTTGCCCAATTTTGCAGCTTTTGTAATCTTTTTTTTTTTTTTTTTTTTTTTTTTTTTACTTCATTCACTCTTCAATGACATGCTGTCTACAAACAAGGGGGCCTTCAAACCCATGAAGGCAACTTTGCAAATATTAAAGGGGTTTGCCCATGAAAGAAAATTTATAAATTTCAATCCTCTCTAGTTCTATGTGCTGAAAATGTGGTTAGATTATCAGGGTACAGGGTTTATTTACACTTTCATTTACCTTCTGAACATTGTATATGACAAAGAAAGTGAGGTGACAGATCAGAGATGAGATGATGAAATGCATATTACACACAATGACACAGCTCTGCTACATCTCTGCTCTCACACTGCTCATCACAGATCTGATGTGCGTCTCTCGGATAAAAAAAATGAGGTTTTCAGCTTACCAATCGTTGATTACATTCACCTGACGTGCACTGACAAGCCCGAGACCCTGGAATCCTGTGGTAAGAACAATCCAGCACCGTTCACTGTGGATTTAAAATTAATACTTCTTTATTTCATCTTTTTAACCACTTCCAGCTCTTTGTGTTTTTGCGTTTTCATTTTTCATTTCCCACCTTCAAAAATCTATAACTTTTTTTATTTTTTTCATGTACAGAGCTGTGTGATGGCTTATTTTCTGCGTAACAAATTACACTTCAAAATGGTGGTATTTAATATTCCATGCCGTGTACTGGGAAGCGGGAAAAAAATGCCAAATGCAGTGAAATTGGTAAAAAAAAAACGCATTTGTGCCGCATTCTAGTGAGCTTGGATTTTACGGATTTCACTATACACCCCAAATGACATCTTCTTTATACTTTGGGTTGGTACGATTACGGGGATACCAAATTTGTATTGGTTTTATAATGTTTTCATACATTTAAAAAAAAATTAAAACCACCTGTACAAAAATTTTTGGGGGGATTTCGCCGTCTTCTTGGGCTAATAACTTTGTTATACTTTGGTGTACGGAGCTTTGGGAACTGTCGTTTTTGCTGATTTTGTTGACGTTTACAATGTTATCATTTTTGGACTGTGTGACCTTTTGATCACTTTTTATAATTTTTTTTTTTTAAATGGCAAAAAAGTGCCATTTTCGACTTTGGGCGCGATTTTCCGTTATGGGGTTAAACGCAGTGAAAAACCGTTATATTTTTATAGATCAGGCATTTTTGGATGCGGCAATACCTAATTATTTTTTCTATTTTTCAGACTACCTAGGGCAGTGGTGGTGAACCTTTTAGAGCCTGAGTGCCCAAACCAGCACCGCAACTTAAGCAGTAATTTATTTTTCCTTGTTCTTTGATTACTTTCAATCGTTCAGTCTCCTAAAGACATCAACACAGCTGAAAGGAGGAGGGCAAATTCGTTTATCATTGTAGGAAGATTCTGCAGGAAGATTCTTTGAGTTTTGTCTGGTGAACTTAATTCTGGGTTGATGGCCTGGGTGCCCACAGAGAGGGCTCCAAGTGCCACCTCGGGCACCCGTGCCATAGGTTCGCCACCACTGCCCTAGGGTACTACTGTATGGCAGTATATGTGGATTTTCCTCCCCATTCATTACAATGTGCTGATAGCACATTGTAATGAATAGGTTAACCCGAAGTAGCCTTGGGTCTTCGGAAAGAAAAAGGCTACCATGGCGACAGATCGGGAAAACACCCGCAATTGGTGCTGGCACCGATCACGGTTTTTACCGGCAAGCCTTTGCAGCAATATGCAGCAAAGACTTACTGGCTATGGAGAGGGCTCAGCCCGTGAGCCCTCTCCATGCACCCGCACCCGGCATGTGACGTAATACTACGTCACATGTCGGTAAGGGGTTAAAATTCATCCAACTTGGAAAAAGATTCCCATCAGTACAGCAATGTAGATTGACGTGTTTCAGCCATTTCGGTTTTAGTCGTGTTCCAATGTCTGAAATCCTATTTAAAATACTAGTTCTCTTCCTTTTACTATGATGTCATGCAGAGAGGTTCTAGGCTTCCTCTAAAAGGCCACATATTGCACCAGACATTTGATGCATGAACCTAAGAGAACTACATTTGTGGTGTCGCAATTGATGTAGGTATTAATGTCATGACTTCTGTTCGTTGTGTAGGAAGCAAAATCTTGACTTTTTCTAACATGGTGACATGCTTTTACAAAACTGTTTGCACCTACACGTCCCTTTATGGTTTAACAATTTTTTTTGTCTTTTTTTTTCTAACTGCAATGCAAGCTTGGAGGCCCACATGAGCCTATAAAAGTGCCTCTTCTAGACACAAATCTAATACCTGTGGATACCGTACTAGATAATTCTGGATCCAGTAATAGGACGGGAACGTTTCTACGAGGGCAGTTCAGTAAGTACCCGTGTTTGACGACAGAGTGCGTTTCTGAGGGAAGTTGTTGTTATCGCGTTCTGTGATCTATCAAACAACGGCAAAACAAATTGCAGACTGAAGGATAGGTTAGTTAGGATTTGGCAGCCATTTGAGTAAGACGGGTTTCGTGATTTTTGCTAAGATGGAAAAAGAGCACTATCGTTCGGTAATCCGCTTTTTGTTTTTGGATGGGAAAAAGTGTGAGGAGATAAAAACAAAGTTGGACGCTGTTTATGGGGGCACTTCGCCATCTATGACCACAGTTAAATATTGGTTCAACAAATTTAAACGTGGGCGGACTTCCGTTTTTGATGAGGAGCAACCAGGACGCCTGACAGACCTGGTTGCCGGGTAAATCATTCATGTCCATGACATGATACTCACTGACCAACGAACGAAAGTGCGCAAAGTAGCGGTATGTGTGTTGACCGGAACAGCAATTAATATTTTACATGGTAAGTTGGCAATGAAAAAATTGCCGACCTGATGGGTGCCACGATTGCTCACAGTGGACAACAAGCGGATGCGGCTGTTAACTTCGAAGCAGTGTTTGGAGCAATTTAAGCGAGGTCCGAAGGAGTTTTTGTGTCAAGTTTTCACCATTGATGAAACCTGGATTCATCATTATACACCAGAAACTAAGCAACGATCAAAACAATGCCTTCTTTGGAGCAGATTCACAGAGAGAAATCCAAAGACGTTCCCATCTGCCATAAAGGTCACAGCGACAATTATTTGGCATGCGAACTGCGTCATCCACATGAATTTTTTTAGAAAAAGGAAGAACAGAAGGACAAAACTACAGTGAGTTATTAGACCGCTTTGACAAAATAATTAAAGGAGACACGGCCACATTTGACGAAATAGTGCTATTTCACCATAATAGCGCACCAGCACATTCATCTGGATGTTGTCGTCGCCAAACTGCATGAGTTGCGTTATGAATTGCTGCCGCACCCCCTGTATTCACCCAATCAAACAAGGAAGTCATCGCTGAGACAGAAGCGTATTTTGTAGAGTTTGTAAATCCTGTTTTTTGGAGGGGTTAAAAAAATGACAGAAACGTTGGGAGAAGTGGGACTATGTTGAAAAAAAAAAATAGTGTCTTCATTTCTAACACGGGTACTTATTGAACTGCCCTCATATTTATAATTCTTTTAATGTCATTAAATTGGCTACTTTCAGTTGTTACAAATGTAATAGGCAGAGATGGACAAATTTATTAAAATTCGGTTAGTCGCGATCCGCCAAATTGAAGAAAAAAAACCCTGTTATAAAACAGGTATTTCTTTGCTGCAGAGAGTCTGTAGGGTGTTGTAGAATTGCGCCATGCTTAAAGGGGTTATGCCGCAAAACAAATTACTCCAAAAAGCTGTCAAAGAGGTTAAAGTATTTCAAAAATCTGTTTGTAATGGTTAAATGGAATTAAAGATACCTTTTCTATTTGTTATTATGATGCTTGTTCAGCCTCTATTCTGCTCCACACAGAAGCAGATGTGGGAGGGGCCAGGCACATGCACAGCACTGACAGCGGCAGTTATTCCACAACTCATTGGCCTCACCTTTGTGAATCATGGCAGATGTGTATTGTAGTCGGACAATGCACTTTTGGGGATCTCCAGCTACTTGGTTGCACTAACCTTGCTCTACTTGTATAAATTTATTGTACCATTGAGTCAGAGATCTTTCTGATTTCATGTATTTCTCATACCATTTATTCTGAAGGTCCAGTATCATGTTTGATTATATTTGACACTTGGCAGGAGTAAGGGGTGTTTTCAGGGAAACTGTTTTGTACTTCTCTGTCCCTGAAATGAGGTGCATTAACATGGTATTTATCATTTTTATTAATAAACATTTGCATTTCCGTATGTTACTTTGGGGCCGTTGATTGCTTCTCTTGTGTATTTTGTAAGGAATTGTGATTAAATCACAGCTTGTATGCCTGCTTTTTGGCGCACAAGCTGTGATAAATGTGTCCCTATCTATTGTGATAAGATTGCTGGATAGAAGCTAGATAGGAAAGGTGATAGATAGATATGATATAGATAAATAGATAGAAAGACAGATATGAGACAGATAGATAGATGATATATAAATAGTTAAGAGATGGATAGATAGAAGATAGATAGTAAATAGATGACAGATGATAGATAATAGGACTTAGATAGGACCTACTTCCCTGCTAGTCAGGCCCCTTTGCAGGACAGCATGGAGGGACAGTGCATGGTGGAGAGTACAGAAGGAGGACAGCATCAGGAGAGGTCAGAGCTCAGCCTGTTACTTGTGTTATCTCTGCAGCCTCCTGTGTGACCTGACTAATGGTGGAGGAAGGAGAGGGCTGCTACATTGCCATGATCCATGTTAGAAGAGCTCTGTCCTCTGTGTATCAGACACCCAGGTCTGGCTGCAGTTACCTGGCATGTGATGCAGGAAGCCCTGGTGGAGCATAGGCTTGAAATAAGCAGTGGAGATCACAGGCATCACTCGTATCACTATACAGCTAAGCTCTCTGCCCCTCCTCCTCTCTCATCTCCTATTGGCTGGACTGTGTCAGCTGATCTCTCAGTGTGGAGAGGAGCTGTAAGCCTGAGGAGGAATTTTGCAGCAGCTGGCTGACTCCTTGTGCGCAGACTCGGCCAGATCAGCTGTTGCTCAGGACGGGACACAGCTACCACTAGAGGGCGCCAGCAACCAGAACAAAAGGAGTTATCTCAGTAAGGCTGCAGATTTTGTAATAAGTGTAAATGGTGAAAGTACTTGTCACAATCCACTGGGCTCAATTACAGCCATTTGCTATGGTGACACAACCCCTTTAAATATGCATGGTTTGGTCTTCAAAAAATGCTGTGTTTAAGTAAGATCCCACTATAAGATCAAAGAGTGCACTCTTTTTACACTGACATCAGTTGATTCCATAGATGACGGCGGAACCTGTTCTGTAGAAACCCCCCAAAAGAGTGGAGAGAGTGCTGGCAGTAATTCGACATTATCAACACTGATAATTTTTCCCTTCATTTCGTCCGTGTCTGCTTTCAATCAGTCAATAGTCCATCATAAGTATTGCTAAAGCCAAAAACAAACAGGAGTGGATCCAAAACAGAGATGACCAGTAAATAGGATATGTCCTCTGTGTTCTGTATCCACTCCTGCTTTTGGCTATCAATCCTGAGGTTTTTCATTCCTTCTGACAGATGAAATGAAGGTGGAAACTAAACACAACGTCATAGAGTGATGGAGGGTGAAAACAGCATTATGAAAATCACAGGATGTTCCAGGGAGACAGCGGTCAGTTGGCAGCAGCATGAGTAGGCCACAGAGTGGCACAATGATATAGCGTGGAGGTGGCGGCAGCAGGAGCCCACTTCGTGGCACATTGATATAGTGTGGAGGGGGTGTCGTCAGCAGCAGCAGGAGCCCACAGAGTGGCACAATTATATAGTGTGAAGGTGGCGTCAGTAGGAGCCCACAGAGTGGCACAACTATATAGTGTGAAGGTGGCGTCATAAGGCATTGGTGAGTTGAAAGCCTGGCCGATCCAAGCCTGATTCATCTTGACAAAGGTCAGTCTCTCCACATTACGGGTGGACATGCGGGTTCTCCTTGTGATAACAATGGCCCCCGCCGCACTGAACACCCGCTCTGATCCCACACTACTGGCCTGGCCGGAGTTTGCTTCTCTACTGCAAACTCCACAAGTTGCGGCCACGCACCAAGTTTGGCTGTCTAGTCCATGGGATCCTCTACCGGAGGTGGTAAAGTGCTGTCTAAGTAGGCCACCACGTGCTGGTGCAGGGTCTGCTCCATGTCCTGCTGCTGGTGGCGGCTACCCTCCTCACTAGGAAAATAGCAGAGAGGGGACACAACAGCACTCATAGGGTAACAACGTTTGGTTCAGGGTATTTGGTGTGATTGAGGGTTGCTCACCTGGTTGAGTTGTGCTTAAACATAAGGCACAACTCTCATATTGGCATGTGGTTTAATGGTCGAGGTGCAGCCGATGTCTTTGGGTACTCCAAACGCATGATGCTAAATCGGTTGGAGTCAGGAGGTAAGTTCAGGAAAGTCAAGGACAGAAGGCGCACGACAGGACCGGATAATTTATTTATATTAAAATGGATCGATACAAGTAGTCACAACGCATTTTGGGGATCTGGGGTCCCTTTTCTCAAGTGAATAAAAAAATCAGTTGGTCAATGGAGGACAAAAGGAAAATGTACGGAGGTAAGAGTAGGTACAAGTGGATATACATGTATCTGATAAATACAAAGGTATATAACCGTGTGTAAATATAATTGAGTTCACTGGTAAGGCATAGATGAATAAATGATGGGTAGATACATGACAAGATAAATAAGAATGCAAAATTGAATACATTTAGAAAGGTAAAATAATCAATTATCAAATTGACGTTATAAAAAGGAATAAATTAAAAGATTAATAACGTCAATTTGATAATTTGATTATTTTACCTTCCTATATGTATGGTATTCAATTTTGCATTCTTATATTATTTATTTATCTTATGTAAGATTGCAAAATCGGATGCCATACGACCCTATGACCATCTAGGGTTAAAGTACCCTATAGGGTCTAAGAAATATTGAAAAAAAAAAATATATATTTTTTTTAAATGTAAAAAAAAAATCAATATAATATTAAAAATTCAAATCACCCCCTTTACCTAGATCTGATATAAAATATAATAACAGTAAAAATCACAAACACATTATGTATCGCTGTGTCCCAAAATGCCCAATCTATCAAAATATAAAAACTGTTATAACCGGCGGTGACCTCCTAGATGGGAAATGGCGCCCAAATGTCCAAAATGCGACTTTTACACCTTTTTACATGACAAAAAATGTAATGAAAAGTGATCAAAATGTCGCAGTCCTCAAAATGGTAGCAATGAAACCGTCGGCTCATTCCACAAAAAAATGACACATCGCACAGCTCTGTACACCAAAAAGTTATTGGCGTCAGAAGCTGTAAATTTTTTTTTTTTCCTTTTTCGTACACATTAGTTTAGTTTTACGCAATAAAACCTGGTTTTTGGTGATTTGGTATCACCGTCGATCATACCAAACCAAAGAATAAAGTAGAGGTGTTATTTGGAGCGCAGAGTGAAAGTCATAAAAACTGAGCTCACAAGAACGTGACGCACATGCATTTTTTTTTCAATATTACCACATTTGAAATTTTTTTCCTGCTTTCCAGTACACGGCATGTTATAATAAATAACATCCATTCGCATTCAATTTCATCAATCTGCCATGTACATACGTTTTTTTAATTGGATTTTATTTAAAAAAAAAAAAAAAGAAACTACCTTTTGTGAAGATTATTTCTAATATATGTAGTCATATGGTCCCTCAGAAACAAGACTGTGTCCTTGGATACTACCACCTTTGTTGGAGAGAGTGCACAAAGAAACAAAAGGTGTTTGTATATGATATGTCCAAGAGTTACAGCATATCCTACAGCCGTCCTATGGTAAAGAACACTGAAGCCAAGTGGTCAGGCAGGCCTCAATACCACTGCCAGAGTGAGGGGTGTTAGTATCTGAGGAAGCTATCTTGTTTCTAAGGGACAACATGGCTACATTGAGCAGAAATTATTTTCAAACAGGAACATTTTTTTTTATAATATCCAATTAAATGTTTACATATGGCAAATTAATTAAATAAAATAGGAATGCTTAGATGGGAATACCCCTTTAAGCAAATTTCTTTTTCATAATCTTTGTAATTAGAACTAACATGCCTAAGATGATTTGAGGAGGCTAGCTAGCAGGATCGAATTGTCAGCAGATTCTTTTCTATAGGGACTAGAAATAATCTTCTCTTTTTTCTTGTCTTAGTCCTTGTAGCGTAACATCCAAAAATACCACTTTATTTTTGCCAAACACATGAGTAAATCTCAAATTCTCTCTCCGAACTTTCCCAAACCCTTACTAGATCATCAATAAATCTACCCATCCATTTGATGTACTTTTTGAGGGTTGGGCGTATAAAAGACAAACGGCTCTTCCCATTGGGTCATATATATATATATATTTTCAAGTTAGGGGTAGAATTTGGTTTCATAGGTGCCCCCCTCACTTGCAAATAGACACCATCAAAAATAAAAAAAACAATGTGGCTCAAAAGAAATCTTGTCTCCAAGAGAATGTATTTTTTTTAATTCAGGACTATTAGAACATTAGGTGTTAAAATACCTTTGACTTCACTTCCAGGCGCTGTGCATGGTGGCTGTCTGTACCCATTGCTCCTGAGCCTATCCCTATTCCCATCTCCCTGCACTCCCCTTTCCCTCAATTTATTTCCTCAGCCACCCTCCTGCCCCTTTTTTGGGTACCTCTGTAGCAGATCATCAAAGCGCTCCGGTGCTTGGAGCAGCATAGCAAGGCTGCAGTGACACTAACAGCCTACTACAGCCCTATCCAGCTGACCCTCAGCCACAATCTGCTGACAGAAGCTTGCCATATGACTGACAGATCTACGAAAGACTACGGACCTGACCTCAACAGCGGCAGCCAGATCCATGAGTGCTCCCTGCAGTTCAGAACAAGCAAGTTTGGCTATCAGCTGAGTGTACCGACCAGCTGCCTGAACAGCCGTGCAGTGTTGCTACACCAGTTCCAGCATCCAGCACCTGTTGCCAGCAAAATACCATACAAGATTGCTCTTTCAGTTCCTACAGCACCACGGACGTCCCGAAACCCCCCAAAAGCCATCACCGTAGCGCTGCTCCATCAACATCGCCACAGACAGGTATTCAGACCACACTCTCACCAGGAACGCCGCCATCCACCAGGAGCGCCGGTCCTCTAAATAGTACATCCAGACTATCCTCCCAGCCTGATTAGCTCCCTGGAAGTTCCTTGGGCTTTAATGATTAGCTGTAAGTGTCTGTAATGCAGCATTATTGATAATCCCTGTTCCCATTACAGCAAAAACTTCTGTGAAATAAACTATGATTAACCTAAGCAACTATCTTGTACGTAACCTGGGACTGCTTGTATATGTACTAGCTGACTCTTAACTTGTGTTCCTCTCCCATATGACACCATATTCGTACCCTTACTATAATCCCTAGACCTGTTGACTATATTATTCAAGACGCCTAGACCCTGTATGCATAACTCAACTCGCCACCTTTATACAATGGGGCATCACTGGGTTCAAAACAACCCCACCCCCACTCTTCCTACAGCCCACATTCACAGCACAGTGCAGACCGTGGCTCATAATCATGGCACGACACCTAGATGGGCAAACAAAATCAGAGACACCATGCACTCCAAAAAAACAAAAATCCTCTACTCAAGAGACAACCTACTAAAACTTTGTCCTTTTAGGAGCTTTGGGCCAAGGTACTTATTCCACATGACATCAGGAAGAAGTTGAAAGAAAAAGAAGAGACAAAATTAGTCCCAAGAGACTTTCTGTACCATCCTTTTTAATGGGGAATGTGAGAGCTATTTACAATAAGATGGATAAGCTTACAACCCTTTGCAATTTTTGTAGTCCCTGTCATATTTACAGTCTGCTAGCTTTCACAGAAGCATGGCTACATGAAAGCATTGATGACTTGAAAGCATTGATGACATTGAATCAACATCCGGGGCTTTCAAGTAATTAGGGCAGATAGAAATAGGACGGCTGCGGGCAAAAGGAATGGGGGTTGGGTGCAACCCCAACCACTTTAAGGTGAAGATAAAACACTGTTGCCCCAACATTGAATTGTTAATTGTTGGAAATCGTCCATACTATTTGAATTGATTATCGTAGGTGGTATCTATATACCCCCTCTGCAAACTCAGACACAGCTAGTGAAATTCTCGCAGACAGCATCAATTAATTACTTAACAGACACCCTAACTGTTTGATCCTGCTACTGGGTAAGCGGTATCCCAGCACACCTTGCCTAACTTCTAGCATGTTCATGAGGGAACTAGGATTGAGAATATTCTAGATCTGGTAAAATACACCTAAGCCCCCCCCCCCCCTCCCCCCTTCGCTACCAGTCTACTAACAATTAGTTAAGAGACTCCCAATGACATCTAAAATCATATGCAGATGGTCTGACAAAAAAAATAAAAGAATTCGGGGCAAACCTCAGCTCGATTAACTGGATCGTGTTTCAGACAGTGGATATAAATGAATGGGCAGAAAGCATCAGTGACTACATGAAGTTCTGCCTGGACTCCGTTATCCCAGAGGAAGTAATATGCTGCTTCCCTAACAACAAATCTTGGGTAACCAAGGATTTTACGTTACTGCTGAATAAGAAAAAGGATGCCATCAGGCGCAAGGATAAAGCAGCACTTAGGAAAATACAAACTAATCTGAGAGAAAAACTACGGAAGAGCTAAGGCAAGTATGGTAAAGAACTAGAGGCAAAACTTGTAAATGACAACATGAAGGCACGGGGAGGGAACTTGAACTGAGTGAGGAATGGGTGCACATAGTTTATGTATGAATCAATTCTTTAATTGATTCTTGGATGGCTTCCCGGTAAACCAACCATCCACTACACTCCTACCTACACCAACCGATGGAGCAAACACCTATGGAAATAAGGGGCTGAGGGTAACTGTGGAGGAAGTTAGTAGCGTTCTATCCGGGCTCACACCCGACAAGGCTGTGGTGACTGGTGGAATCTGTCCATGGCTACTAAAAACCTGTGCAAACTGAGCAAAGCCAGGAACTGACCGGTATATTTTACTATAGCCTACACCAGGAGACAGTCCTTAAAATCTGGAAAATGTCCTGTGTTAAACCACTGCAAAAGACAAAAATCCGATGGACTACAAGGACTTCCGCCCTATTGCACTCACATCCCATATAATGAAATCCTTTGAGAGAATTCTCCTGTCTCACATCAGGGAGGCTGTGAAGGACAGACTTGACCCATTACAATTCGCATACAACAGCAAAATGGGCATGGACGAACAGGACCTACTCCTATCTGGAACATAAGGGCAATATTGTAATAATAACCTTTATTGACTTCTCCAGTGATTTTAACACCATAGACCCAGCATTGATGAGGGGCAAAATGACCCCCCTCATCCTACAGCCTTCTATTGTCATTTGGATACATGATCTAACAAATGAGTGTGGGCCAGTGGATGGGGCAGCACTGCCACGGAGAGAGGGGCTTAACTGTGCCTGCGATCCGAGGCATGAACCGCAGGGAAAACCGTGAGAGTACACCTTGTTGCCAGGGGAGAAGACAGGAGGAGTTCTAAGCTTCTGAACAAACAAGGTCTTGGTGCGATCAGTGGCTCAGAGGAGACACTGGCGGGTTTGTTCCAAATGGATTTGAGCTCCTGCACCAGATCATCTACAGCAGGGACATCGGAGGGAGTGGGCAGCGGAGGACGAAGGATTCGTCCATACACAACAAAGAAAGGAGCTGCTCCAGCAGACCCAGAGTCCAGGGAGTTATAGGAAAACTCAGCTCATGGTAACGGATCAGCCCAATTATCTTGATGGGCTGAGACGAAATGACGGAGGTAACAGCCCAAAGTCTGATTCACCCTTTCTACTTGACCATTCGACTGAGGGTGGTAAGCAGAAGAAAAATCCAGATTTACTTGCAGCTGGGTTCACAAGGAATGCCAGAACTTGGATACAAAATGTCTGTCAGACATGAAGTGTCGGAAAAGTCCATGCAGCCGGAAGTTATGCTGGAAGAACAAATTGGCAAGCTGTGGAGAAGATGGAAGACCTGGAAGGGGAACAAAATTGGAAAACCGGTCCGTCAACACCCAGATGACAATATTGCCAGAGGAGAGAGTAAGATCATAGCCACATGAGACCACGGGCGACTGGGTGTCGGCAATGGAAGTAACAGTCCAGCCGGTTTGAGGGGAGAGGCTTTGTTATGGGCACAGGAGGAGCAGGATCCCACGAAATCCTCAACATCTTGGACTAGGCCTGGCCACCAGTAGTAGCGGGAGATGAGGGCCACAGAACTTTGCACCCCTGGGGATGGGGAGCTCCCTCCAGTAGATACTGCCACTCCTCCAGAGCAAGTTCTCTGTCACCAATAGACTAATTTCTCTCTGCAGAAGAAAAAGTCCTGAAAAGAAAATGCATGTGAGAGTTCGACCCTTAAGCACTGCTCCAGCTTCTACGGAGGATGCATTCACCTCAAAATGAAAGGGTTTCTCTATGTCAGGCCTAGTGAGAACAAAAGCCAAGGCAAAGGCGTATTTCAACCTGGAGAATGCCTCTTCAGCTGCAGAGGGCCAGGCATGGGGATTGGCACCTTTCTTGGTAAGTGGCACTGGGGAGACATCTGAGTGAAAAAATGCGGAATAAACTGCCGATAATAGTTCGCAAAACCCAGGAACCCCTGTATGGCTCGTAGACCTTCCGGGCGTGGCCACTAGAACTGCAGACAGGTCTGCAGGATACATCTGAAGGCCTCTATTGGAGATTATGTAGCCGAGGAAAGGGAGGCTCAGCTGGTGAAACTGACATTTTTCAAGCTTGGCGTAGAGAAGCCGGCCAAGAACTTGAAGTACGTGTGACTGATGGGTCTTGAGGTCTGGAGAATACACCAAGATGTTGTCAAGGTAGACCACGACACACGTATACAGAAGGTCCCTGAAAATGTCATTCACAAACACCTGGAAGACAGCAGAAGCATTACAGAGTCCAAATGGAATCATTAAATATTCAAAATGTCCATCACTGGTGTTAAGCACCGCGTTCCATTTGTCTGCCTTGTGGGACCCGGACAAGGTTGTAAGCCCCCCGAAGGTCCAGCTTGCAGAACAATTTGAACCGCGCAGACAGTCGAAGAACGCTGTAATCAACGGCAGGGGATAGTGCTTTTTAACCTTGACCTTATTCAGTCCACAGTAATCAATACAGGGACGGAGGGAGTTGTCCTTCTTGATCACAAAAAAGAAACCCGGGGCCAGCTGGAGAGGAGGACTTGCGTATGAAGCCTCTCTGCTAGTTCTCTTTAATTTACTCGGACATGGCAGCAGTCTCTGGTACTGAGAGGTGATATACACGGCCTCTGGGAGGAGAGGTTATTGGCAGAAGATCCACTGGGCAATCGTAGGGGCGATATGGAGGCAAAGCCTCTGCTTGTTTGGAAAAAACATCACCATTCTCCTGCTAACACATTGGTAGCCCCTCCAGGGACTTGGGAGTCATGGAGGAAGTCAAGACGGGTAAAGGGACCACAATACAGTGGAACTGACATTCTGAGCCCCAACGCATGATCTCCTCAGTCCTCCAATTGAGTACCGGAGCATGGAATTGCAGCCACGGAAAACCCAGGAGAAGAGATGAAGAGGAGCGTGGCAGCACATAGAAGGAGAGTTCTTCTTTAGGTAGAGCTCAATTTGTAGAGAAGCTCAGTGTGGTACCAGACCGGACCGAACAAGATTTGTCCACTGACTGAAGATCTGGCAAGAGGCATCTCCAGAGGCATCAGCTCTATATGCAATGAACACTGTGTAATGAAATCTCTTCAGAGCTTTGGGTCCCCATAATACTTGGTTCGGCTACCAGAAGACAAGCCGGGGTAACAGAAGACGCATGGCCGGATCTAAGTGTGAGGGCTCGGGGTCAGTGAACCCACTGGACCATTGTGGGATGTGGTGCTATCCGACACCTGGGACCGTGAGCCCGCTGCACCTCTACAACGTACATGTATGGCGTAGAGCGTTAAGGGGTTGAAAAGCTATATTATAGCAAACAAACGGTAGAGTATGGCTACACCCATCCTCTGTAGAGGAGCAATTCAAGCCTATTTTTACAAAAAAGGGGAAAATTCTTAATGCTTCATTTAATCCTATCAGTGACATTGTTCCCAATTGGAAACTCCATTTGCATTCTTTTTGTGCTAAAGTTTTTTTTTTAGGTCCCCCCCCATCTGATGCCACAGTGTACTATCTCGTACCCAAAACTCCCTTGGATTGCAGTTATGTTTCTGTTAGAAATGGTGCTTTCCAATTCGTCGGTTTTTTTTTTAGCCTTAATTATATCACAACCATGTTCCCTTACATGAATGGAATTAGGAACAAGAGTAAGTCCTAAAAAGATCTTGGGATAACTACAAGTGGCAAATTATATGACCTCCGTAGAACTGCATGAGATATAATCCCTAATTTTATAGGTCCCATCCACTGAGTAATAGTAATCATAATATCATTAATTTTGTATTAAGCTTTACTGAGAGCGATAGTGGAGGGGCAAACTTCAGCAACTAAGGCAAGACCGTATAGGCATAAACTGGGACAATGTTCTCAAAGACAAAAGCCCTACAAAAAATGGGACTTTTTCACAAATATTCTAAAAAAGACCTGTGAGACACACATAACATATGGAAAAAAACATAAGAGGAACAAGAAAAAGCCAATGTGGCTAACTAAATAGGTGCTAAAACGCGAAGGTAGAGATGATGCGTTACAGGTTTATAGAGCGAAAAATAAATCCTGTAAAGAGCAGATAAAGGCCGCAAAAATAGAGACTGAGAGAAATATTGGCAGGGAGAGCAAAAATAATTTTTCAAGTATATAAATGATAAGAAACTAAAAACAGAGTGTGGGCCCTCTTAGCAATAACATGGGGGTCATGGTGGAAGGAGATGAGGAAAGGGCCAATCTACTGAATGTCGCCTTTTCGACTGTCTTTACCCAGGAAAATCCCCTGGTGGAAGACACAATGGGGCAGATTTACTTACCTGGCCCATTCGCGATCCAGCGGCGCGTTCTGTGCGGTGGATTCGGGTCTTCCAGCGATTTACTAAGGCAGTTCCTCCGCCGTCCACCAGATGTCGCTGCTGCGCTGAAGTTCCCCGAGGCCCGCTGGAATGCCCTGAATTTCACCAGCCTATACCTGGTGAAGGTAAGCGCAAGTTTCGCAACACATTTTATTTTTTTTTTAATGCGGTGGTTTTTCCATATCCGTTGGGTTTTCGTTCGGCCACGCCCCCCGATTTCCGTCGTGTGCATGCCGGCACCGATGTGCCAAAATCCGATCGCGTGCACCAAAATCCCGGGACAATACAGGGAAAATCGGCGCAAATCGGAAATATTCAGGTAACACTTCAGGAAAACGTGAATTAATAAATGACCCCCAATGAGGAATGATGTAATTTCTTTTTGCAAAGTCAACAGGCTCCACCTCACAACCACTAAGATATATACACTCACCAGCCACTTTATTAGGTACACCATGCTAGTAACGGGTTGGACCCCCTTTTGCCTGCAGAAGTGCCTCAATTCTTCGTGGCATAGATTCAACAAGGTGCTGGAAGCATTCCTCTTGCTCTATTGGATTGAGATCAGGTGACTGTGGAGGCCATTTGAGTACAGTGAACTCATTGTCATGTTCAAGAAACCAGTCTGAGATGATTCCAGCTTTAAGACATGGCGCATTATCCTGCTGAAAGTGGCTATCAGATGTTGGGTACATTGTGGTCATAAAGGGATGGACATGGTCAGCAACAATACTCAGGTAGGCTGTGGCGTTGCAACGATGCTCAATTGGTACCAAGGGGCCCAAAGAGTGCCAAGAAAATATTCCCCACACCATGACACCACCACCAGCCTGAACCGTTGATACAAGGCAGGATGGATCCATGCTTTCATGTTGTTGACGCCAAATTCTGACCCTACCATCCAAATGTCTCAGCAGAAATCGAGACTCATCAGACCAGGTAACGTTTTTCCAATCTTCTACTGTCCAATTTCGATGAGCTTGTGCAAATTGTAGCCTCAGTTTCCTGTTCTTAGCTTAAAGGAGTGGCACCCGGTGTGGTCTTCTGCTGCTGTAGCCCATCTGCCTCAAAGTTCGACGTACTGTGCGTTCAGAGATGCTCTTCTGCCTGCCTTCATAGTATCATAGTATCATAGTATATAAGGCTGGAAGGAGACGCAAGTCCATCAAGTCCAACCTTCAAGAATTAAATAAATGTTTTATCCCCATAACCCGTGATATTTTTTCTCTCCAGAAAGTCATCCAGGCCTCTCTTGAACATGTACATAGAGTCGGCCATAACAACCTCCTGCGGCAGAGAGTTCCATAGTCTCACTGCTCTTACAGTAAAGAACCTTTGTCTATGGTGATGGTAGAACCTCCTCTCCTCTAGGCGTAGAGGATGTCCCCTTGTCCTGGTCACAGGCCTAGGTATAAAAAGATCTTTGGAGAGATCCTTGTACTGTCCGTTCAGGTATTTGTACATTGTAATGAGGTCTCCCCTCAGTCGTCTTTTTTCTAAACTGAATAATCCCAAATTTTGTAATCTGTCAGTGTATTCTAATCCCCCCATTCCCCTAATAATCCTGGTTGCTCTCCTTTGCACCCGTTCCAGCTCTATTATATCCTTTTTATACACTGGTGCCCAAAACTGTACACAATATTCCATGTGTGGTCTGACCAGGGATTTGTATAAGGGCAAAACTATGTCTTTATCATGAGAATCTATTCCTCTCTTGATACATCCCATTATTTTATTTGCTTTAGCAGCAGCCGCCTGGCTCTGGTCACTAAAATTAAGTTTACCATCCACCAATACCCCCAAGTCCTTTTCAGCTTCAGTTTTACTAAGTAATTGACCGTTTAGAACATAATTATACTTTTTGTTTCCATGGCCCAAGTGCATAACTTTACATTTATCTACATTAAACCTCATCAACCATTTCTCTGCCCATCCCTCAAGCTTCCACAAATCCCTCTGTAATGCTAAACTATTGGTTGTAATGGGTGGCGATTTGAGTCACTGTTGCCTTTCTATCAGCTCGAACCAGTCTCCCCATTCTCCTCTGGCATCAACAAGGCATTTCCGCCCACAGAATTGCCTCTCACTGGATGTTTTTTCTTTTTTGGACCATTCTCTGTAAACTCTATAGATGGTTGTGCCTGCAAATCCCAGTAGATCAGCAGTTTATGAAATACTCAAACCAGCCTTTTTGGCACCAACAACCATGCCACGTTCAAAGGCACTCAAATCACCTTTCTTCCCCATACTGATGCTCGGTTTGAAATGCAGGAGATTGTCTTGACCATGTCTACATGCCTAAATGCACATGAGTTTCCGCCATGTGATTGGCTGATTAGAAATTAAGTGTTAACGAGCAGTTGGACAGGGGTACCTAATAAAGTGGCCGGTGAGTGTATATCACCTGGGCCAGATGGCAAACACCCCCGGGTTCTACATGAACTGTGTACCGTGATAGACAGACCATTTATTTTTAATATTTGAAGATTCCCCTGAGGACTGGTTATGTTCCACAGGTCTGGCACATAGTAAATGTGGTACTAATATACAAAAAAGGATCAAAAAATGATCTGGAATCTACAGACCTGTGAGTCTGACTTCTGTGGTTGGGAAAATATTTGAGGGGTTTGTTAGAGATACTATCCTTGAGTATCACTGTACATAAGCTTATAACCCAGTATCAGCATGGGTTTATGAGAGATTGGTCCTGTCAGACTAATCTGATTGGCTTCTACGAGGAAGTTAGTTCCTGACTGGATCTGGGGGACGCTGTGGATGTTGTATATCTTGACTTTTCAAAGGCATTTAACACAGTGCTGCATAAACGGTCGGTGTCAGTACCTGTCCAGCAACCGCGCAACCAAAACTAGGCTTGGCACTAGCTGTCAGGCTATGTAAGTGGTGGCAAACTCACCCTGCGATGTCCCTGCGGGCTAAGGCCCTGCCTAAAGCAGATAAACCGCCCTGGTAAGGGCTAACCCACTATCAGGAACCTAACTGACGGTCCCTGAGTGACCCTACAACATGACAGGGGAAACTTACTTTGTCTGGCAGCTGCTGGATGGTGGAGCGGACAGGTAACGGAAATACAGGTATAGACCAGTGTTCACACTGGCGCACCAAAACCAACACAAGACTGAACAGGTAACCGAAATACAGGAATAGACCAGTGTTCACACTGGTGTACAGAATACAAACACAGGACTGAGACAGGGACAAAACAACAGATATAGACAGGTCTTCAGGCAGATAATCACAGGTCAGATACAGGTACAGGCGTGATATAAACAGGTCAGGTCAAGATCAAACGGGTTATATACAGGTCAGGTCAAAACCAAGTTCAAGCGGGTAATATACAGATCAGGTACAAATACAGGCAGACAAATGGAGACTGGTAAAACTGAACTGGAAACACAGGGAAGACAAGACTCAAAATAACCAGCAAGGTAAGATGGGAATGGGCAGGTATATAAGGACGATCCCGGACACACCTCCAGCAGCACACTGGGGGAACTGTCCATCATGCTAGTAACCCTTGCTGGGCAGGACAGAAATGCAAGGAGCAGGGTGTGGCTCAGTTAATCCAAACACAAGCAGTAAGCCACAGTTCACACACAAATAGACGCCTCTATTCCGCCAACTACGGATAGTGCGACATAGGCACGGACGTTACAGTTGGTACATAAAATGAGACTGCTGGGACAAGGGGAAAATCTGTGTATTTGGGTAAGTAATTGGCTTAGTGATAGAAAACAGAGGGTCGTCATTAATGGCACATTCTCAGATTGGGTTGACGTTACCAGTGGAGTACCACAGGGGTCAGTATTGGGGCCACTTCTTTTTAATATTTTTATTAATGACCTTGTAATGGGTCTACACAGTCAAGTTTCAATATTTTCAGATGATACTAAGCTAAGTAATAAATACTGGGGTCGATAGTTTAGCATTACAGAGGGATTTGTGGAAGCTTGAGGAGTGGGCAGAGAAATGGTTGATGAGGTTTAATGTAGATAAATATAAAGTTATGCACTTGGGCCATGGAAACAAAAAGTATAATTATGTTCTAAACAGTCAATTTCTTGGTAAAACTGGAGCGGAAAAGGACTTCGGGGTATTGGTGGATGGTAAACTTAATTTTAGTGACCAGAGCCAGGTGGCTGCTGCTTAAGCAAATAAAATCATGGTATGTATCAAGAGAGGAATTGATTCTCATGATTAAGACATAGGGGCACATTTACTTACCCGGTCCTGTCGCAATTAACGATCCGGACTGTCTGGCGCGATTCACCAAAATCGTGCGTCTGATATCCTGCATGTGCGCTTCCACGCTGAGGTCCGCCAGAGTTCGCCATCTTCTTCCTGGTGTATGTTAGTGAATGTTTTGCGACACAATTTGAATTTTAAATCCCGCGCTTAGCCCGAATCAGTCGGGTTGTCCGACAGCCACGCCCCCGATTTGTGTCGTATGAAAGTCGGCGTGATTGCGCCAAAATCCGATCGTGTGCGTCAAAAAAACCCTATTAAATGCGGCGCAAATCGGAAACAGTCGGGAAACCCGACGGAAATGCAGTCTGCGGACCCTTAGTAAATGTGACCCATAGTTTTGCACTTACAAATCTCTGGTCAGACCACACATGGAATATTGTGTACAGTTTTGGGCACTGGTGTATAAAAAGGACATAGTAGAACTGGAATGGGTGCAGAGGAGAGCAACCAGGATTATTATGGGAATGGGGGGACTAGAATACAATGACGGATTACAAAATTTGGGATTATTCAGTTTAGAAAAAAGACAAATAAGAGGAGACCTCATTACAATGTACAAATACCTGAAAGGACAGTACAAGGATCTGTGACCAGGACAAGGGTGCATCCTCTATGCCTAGAGGAGAGGCGATTCTACCATCAACATAGACAGGAATTCTTTACTGTAAGAGCTGTGAGACTATAGAAGAATCTGCTGCAGGAGGTTGTTTTACGGAGTCTACAGTCATGGCCATAAGTTTTGAGAATGACACAAATATTATATTTTCACATGATCTGTTGCCTTCTGGTTTTTATGTGTGTTTGTCAGATGTTTTGATCAGGAATTCCGTAATGTCTGGTGTGGTGCCAAGTGACTGGCGCAAGGCAAATGTGGTGCCAATATATAAAAAGGGCTCTAGAAGTTCGCCAGGCAATTACAGGCCTGTAAGCTTAACTTCCATTGTGGGGAAAGTATTGGAAGGGTTAGTAAAAGACTAAATATTGGAGTATGTGACATCAAATAGAATAAGAAGTGACAGCCAGCATGGGTTTACTAAGAATAGAAGTTGTCAAACTAACCTTATCTGCTTCTATGAGGAGGTGAGCAGATGCCTGGATGGAGGGGCAGCTGTGGATATTGTGTTCTTGGACTTTGCAAAGGCATTTGACACTGTTCCTCATAGACGCCTGATGGGTAAAATTAGGGCTATTGGTTTGGCAGAAATAATTTGCAATTGGATTGAAAACTGGCTAAAGGATCGTATCCAGAGAGTTGTGGTCAATGATTCCTACTCGGAATGATCTCCAGTTATGAGTGGTGTACCTCAGGGTTCTGTACTTGGCCCACTACTATTTAATATATTTATTAATGATATAGAGGTAGGAATTAATAGCACTCTGTCTATTTTTGCAGATGACACCAAGCTGTGTAGTGTAATACAGTCTATGGAGGATGTTCATAGGCTTCAGGGTGACTTGGACAAACTGAATGTTTGGTCATCCACTTGGCAAATGAGGTTTAATGTGGATAAATGTTGGGGGCCAATAATCCAAAGGCAAAATATGTCCTTGGGGGAGTAAATCTGGGAGAGTCCCTTGTTGAGAAGGACCTAGGGGTACTAGTAGATCATAAATTGAATAACAGCATGCAATGTCAATCAGCTGCCTCTAAAGCTAGTAGGATCTTGTCATGTATCAAAAGTGGTATGGACTCTCGTGATAGGGATGTAATATTACCACTATACAAGGCATTGGTTCGCCCTCACCTGGAATATGCTGTCCAGTTCTGGGCACCGGTCCATAAAAAGGATGCTCTGGAGCTGGAGAGGGTTCAACGTAGAGCCACAAAAATGATAAGGGGTATGGAGGGTCTTGGTTATGGGGAAAGATTAAAACAACTAGATTTATTTAGTCTGGAAAAGAGACGACTAAGAGGGGACATGATTAATTTATATAAATATATGAATGGTCCATACAAAAAATATGGTGGTAAATTGTTTCAGATTAAATCAAATCAAAAGACGAGAGGGCACTGTCTCCATCTGGAGAAAACAAGGTTTAATCACCGGAGGCGACAGGGCTTTTTTACTATGAGAACTGTCAATCTGTGGAATAGCTTGCCTCAGGCGCTGGTCACAGCAGGGACAGCAGAGAGCTTCAAGAAGGGTCTAGATGCCTTTTTACACCTATATAACATTGATTGTTATGTTATATAGAATTGTTTCCCCTAAATCCCTTCCTCATCCAATCCCTTCCCTTCCTTGGTTGAACTTGATGGACAAGTGTCTTTTTTCAACCGTATAAACTATGAAACTATGAAATATAGAAATACAAGTGCAATCCTATTATGAGTAACAAAAGCTTTTATTGACAGTTAGAATGAGTTGATGCAGCAAGTCAATTTTTGCAGTGTTGACCCTTCTTTTTTAGGACCTCTGCAATTTTCCCTGGCATGCTCTCAATCAACTTCTGAACCAAATCCTGACTGATAGCAGTCCATTCTTGCACAATCAATGCTTGCATTTTGTCACAATTTGTTGGTTTATGTTTGTCCACCCGTCTCTTGATGATTGACCACAAATTCTTAATGAGATAAAGATCTGGGGAGTTTCCAGGTCATGGACCCAAAATCTCTGTTGCTTTATGGCAAGGTGCTCCATCATGCTGGAAAAGGCATTGTTGATCACCAAACTGCTCTTGGATGGGAGAAGTTGCTTTTGGAGGACATTCTGGTACCATTCTTTATTCATGCATGTGTTTTTAGGGAAGAATGTGAGAGAGCCGATTCCCTTGGCTGAGAAGCAACCCCACACAAGAATGGTTGCAGGGTGCTTTACAGTTGGCATGAGACAAGACTGGTGGTATTGCTTCTCCAAACAAACTGTTTTCCAATCGGAAAGGGGATTCATCAGAGAAAATGACTTTACCCCAGTCCTCAGCAGTCCACTCCCTGTACCTTTTGCAGAATATCAGTCTGTCCCTGATGTTTTTTATGGAGAGAAGTGGCTTCTTTGCTGCCTTCCTTGACACCACACCTTGCTCCAAGAGTCTCTACCTCACAGTGCATGCAGATGTATTCACACCAGCCTGCAGTTATTCCTGCGCAAGCTCTGCACTGCTGGTAGCCCGCTCCTGAAGCTGCAACACTTAAGAGACGGCCCTGGCGCTTGGTGGTCCTTCTTGGGAGCCCTGGAGCCTTTTTTTTTTTAAACTGTTTTATTGCAGAATCAGAATAGCAGAAAATATTACATTGACATTTTATGTTTTACAATTTAACAACAAAATCGTGTTACAATCTCCATCAATTTATCTGCTTTGTCTGAAAGAACATAAATTATAATAAAATAATGAGTCAATACCATCTAACTGGGTCTTTGGTTTCATTTTTGAATTTCGCTATTGTATTATATTCAAAGGTTTGTGTCACTGTGTCCCCTCTCTGTCATGTCCTGCTGGAGTGAAGCTTATTTATACCTTCAATTGTTACTGTTTGTAGGTATCCAGCCTTCCTTGGTCTCAAGAGGGTGGTAAAGTCTGGGTTCCCATCTGGAGTCATATATAGTACTCTTTTTAAAGATGTTTTAGTGTGTATCTCCACTGCTGTACTTATATTGTACTCAAACTCTCTGTCAGATTATAAGTCTCTCATGTCCATCCTAAGTCTGGTGGGAGAGTAGTTGGTTCTCGGTGAGTCGCACCAGTCCCCCCATATTTGGTTGAATTTGCCTGGCTTTTGCCTGTGCTTATAGATAATCTTCTCGTATGGCAGAATTTGATTTACCTGAAGCTTCCATATGCTAAGTGTATGAGTGTTAGGTGAGTACCACCGCAGCGCAATGCATTTTCGGGCCAAAAACAATGTTTCTCTTAAAAAAATAATTTGGTAATGTTTCCTATCTGCTTCCTGAATTAGGCTAAGTTAGCATGTCTCGGGTGAGTGCGGAGGTGGGACTGGTAAAATACTTGTGAGGAAGTCTGTTTATGTCTTTCCAAAATTTTTGGATTGGTGCGCAACTCCAGCTCATGTGCCAAAAATCTGCTCCTGTTTCTCTGCATCTAGGACATGCTGTCGTTGTCACCCTACCCATGTGCCGTAGCCGTACTGGGGTTAGGTATGCTTGGTGGATGAAGTACAACTGGATGAGTTTGTTACTTACTGAGGGAGAGACGTTTAGGTGTGAGGACAGAATATCTGAAATGGATTCCTCGTCCAGTGAAGGAATGAGTGTTTTCCATTTGTCTATTGTAGTCAGTGGATGTTGTATGATCTTTTTCTGTATTAAATGAGAGTAGAGTATTGAGACTAACCCTCTAGGATCCTGTGTTCTGTATATGCCAATTATCGGGTAAGACGATATGGTCAGGGGAGAGTCTGGGAACTGAGCCTCCAGCGCAAGTCTGAGCTGTAGGTATCTGTAGAAGAAGGACCTATCCAAATCATATTTGTTTTGCAATTCTTGGAATGAGCAGAGGACATTTTCTTTATAGATATCTCCTACTGTGTTTATACCCTTTTGCTTCCATAGGGCTTGCCCTTCCAGGGCGTGTATGTGTCGAAGAGTGGGGTTTCAGCTATAATGCCTGTGAAGTTTGCCATATGTTTAGTCGCTTTCCAGACCTGTCTAGCTAAATTATGTAGTGTATAAGAAGGAGATTCAAGGCAGCACAACCTCTGTAGCCGGGTGCAGGATCCGCAATCTGTGGCAAAGGATTCTTGATATATTAAAGAAGAAGCAGCAGCACTCCGGTGGTGAATCAAAGCTGGGTGATCTTTATTTCAAGGGTGCAACGTTTCGGTGTGTCCACCTTTTTCAAGCATACAAACAAGTGACCAGCATTTGCATATATATAGCCCAACCCACATTCTGATTGGGTAACAACATATTTGTGCAATATAAGAGCATTTCCAATATATTATATAACAAACAACCGTGCTATGTTACAAGTAGATAAATATAATATCTGATGTGGATAATTAAGTGAATTGGTGAGTATACAGTGTATTAAAAACAATAGTGCTGCCTCTGGAGAAAGGACCGCCCCATCGTCAATAGAGAGCCAATCGAAAAGAGTGTATACAAAACGTCTGCTACAAAGTACCGTTCCTTGTTGTCACTGTCTCCCGGGATACAGAGGGGTTGCGCCAACTTTGGTCCGGAGTACCGGAAGTGCAGCGTGCATCAAGGGTAGAAGGCCGGGGTCCGGCCAGCGGGACCAGTTTGCGCATGCGCACTTGATCAGAAATGATGGCGGCGGCCATTTTGGTTAAGGGAGCCGATCGGAGACAGGACAAATTAGAGTGGAAAACAGGTGAGTGATATAGGGAAAACTAGACCCACGCTATAGGTCGGGCTCACACTATCGACCAGTGCATAGTCAGTGTGAAACAGAGGGACTAGCGAAGCACTTAAGAGACGCAAATTAGCAGTTCTTTTGTGCCATCACTTATCGTCCCATCGACCTCAAGCATATGTGGGACAGTTGAGGGGTAATAACCCAAAATAGTAAAAATTGCTTCTCAACAGAACTGGAGGAAGGTGTCATCAATTGTAGCAGACATACACTGAAAGATTCGAAGACGAGTGGGGACAGTCGGTGCTGCCATAGAGGCATCTAAGGAGAAAAGAGAGAGAAAATATAATTACATATTGAATAAAATATATACATAAAGCTGTAAGGGGGTTCTCCCCTAGACAAATATACTTATAACTTGGGAATATCATGACAGGTATAACAGGCATACTGACAGAGCCAGCAATTTGAACACCTTACGTAATGTTAGTTACATTGAACTCAATATTTAACCCAAGGGGTTGTAGTGTTTGGAGACGATGAATCCATTCAAGTTCCCTTTTTCTCAGCATAGATTCCCTGTTGCCTCCTCTCCTAGGAGGCGGGATATGGTCAATTAACTGGAATTTAAGATGGGACTCCTTGTGACCTTTTTCAGAAAAATGCCTGCTGACAGGGAGATCTAATCTTCGTTTGCGTATCGTGTATCGGTGTTGTGTGAACCTGGTTTTAAAATCGAGGGTGGTTTCACCAATATAAACCAGGTTACAAGGACAAGACAATTTGTATATCACGAATTCGCTGGTACAGTCCAAGTAATGTTTTATGCGAAGTTTGGAAACCATTTGTTGAATATTCTTGTGATATTTAGCGTCATCTGAGGATATTCTTTTGACCCTTAGAAATTGACTTAGAGGCAAAGACTCGACCATGGGGCGTGGATGATTGCTTTCGTATCGTAGAATGGTGTTTCTGTCGGTCGGTTTAGTGTATTGATCCGTGTGAATACCTTGGTTTGTACGTATGACCTGGACATCCAGGAATTGTACCATATCTGTGGAATGAACAACCATGAATTTGATGTCAGAATCAACTGTGTTCAAGTACTCATGGAATTCAAGAAGTTCCTGGGTGGAGGCGGTCCAGAGGAGGAACACATCATCTATGTATCTCCACCACCTCAAAACATGTCGAAAGTGGTGGGATACATAGATCAAGTCCTCCTCCAGAGCGGTCATAACCATATTAGCATAACTGGGGGCCATGCTGGCGCCCATTGCGACCCCTTTAAGCTGTATATAGAAATCCTTACCAAAAAGGAAGTAGTAGTTGTTGTAAAGTACTACTTCAAGTAATTTCAGAATAAACTCAATCTCTTGTTCTTTGTAGCTAGATCGTCGCAGAAATCTTTCCACAACACGTAACCCTAGCTGATGACTAATTGAAGTATATAATGATACTACGTCAAAAGAGGCTAGAGTCAGGGTAGACAAATCATCGATCTGGGTGCTGTGTAGTTTGCAGAGAAAATCAGAGGTGTCCTGTATGTAAGAGGTGCCTTGCATAGCATATTGGCGAAGGACCCGATCTAAAATGACATTGATGGTGGAGAAAATTGAGTCATTCCCAGAAACGATGGGTCGCCCTGGGGGATGTTGGAGGTTCTTGTGGATTTTGGGTAAATTGTATATGACCGGTGTCACGGGGTTCTCAATAGTGAGATATTTGTGCATATCCTCACTAATTGTACCAGATTGTAGTGCCATATCGAGGATAAATTTGATTCTACGTCCCAGTTCAAATTTGGGGTCCTGGGAAACTCGTTTATATGTGGAGTCATCACCAAGTTGGCGACAAATCTCAGAAACATAGTGTGTTTTGTCCATGACGACGACAGCACCACCCTTATCAGCGGGTTTAATGATGATGTCGTCGCCATGGGCAAGCTGGTTCAAGGCCATTATTTCATCTCTAGTCATGTTAGGATGAGACAGAGTGTTACCCTGTGTTTCCCGTAAACATTGTATATCATGTCTAACAGCAGTGGCGAATGCCTCAATGGCGGGTACCTCTGTAGGTGGAGTGAAATTACTTTTGAGGTGTAAACCAAACTGTTTGGGGTCTAAGGTATTTTTTATGGAAGGACCAACCTGAGTCATATTGTGGAACCAATGTTTGAGTTTAAGATTCCGTACAAGTTTACATATATCGACATCTAGTTCGAACCAATTGGTATGGGTACAAGGACTAAATGACAAACCCTTCTGTAATACATTAGTTTCATGCACAGACAAAATTTTAGAGGAGATATTTACCACTGCTAATTCTTTTATTTCTTCTTGTTGGTCGTGGCTCTCTGTGGAAGAATCCGGCCTTTCATTGATCTGTCTTTTTCGGAATCTAAAGTGGTGCTTGCCCCCCCGTCTGGTTCTCCTACGGGGGTGGGACACAGTCCTAAAAAAGAATTCTCTTGTGATTCAGATGGGTGATCTTGGTTTCCAGGGTTGATCGCCGATTTTTTGCTGGGAATCCGTTTCTTTTTCCTGCCGTTGTCTTTACCAGAAGTAGTTGGAGAATGACTATACGTGCCTTGCCAAGGGTAGATTCGTCCTAAGCGGTAATCTTCCTGGTCTCGTGCCCATTTGGACCGCTTGGTTTGTTCCTGTTCAGACTTAGTCAGAGATATTTTAAGCGAAATAGAGTCCATAAAGGTCTTATAATCCTCATTAGACAAGTCTCCTTTAAGGGTTGTGTCCATCTGTGACAAATTATCTTGCAATTTACAAATCTCCTGTTGCAGGAATTCAATATTTAACATGACCGCCTCCACCCAGGAACTTCTTGAATTCCATGAGTACTTGAATACAATTGATTCTGACATCAAATTCACGGTTGCTCATTCCACAGATATGGTACAATTCCTGGATGTCTAGGTCATACGTACTAACCAAGGTATTCACACGGATCTATACACTAAACCGACCGACAGAAACACCATTCTAGGATACGAAAGCAATCATCCACGCCCCATGGTCGAGTCTTTGCCTCTAAGTCAATTTCTAAGGGTCAAAAGAATATCCTCAGATGACGCTAAATATCACAAGAATATTCAACAAATGGTTTCCAAATGTCGCCAACGGGGATATCCTAAAAAAACAATTAATAAAAATCTGGACATTGTACACAGAAAAAATCGGTATGAGCTGTTATCCTCCACCAAAAAGACAGAGCCAATGGCTAGGATTCCCTTTGTCACAACGTTTAACGACAATAGTGACAATATCACAAAAATCATACGCAAACACTGGCGCATTTTGGCCAGTGAACCATCCGGTGTCCCTGAATTTAATAATTCTCCACTATTGTCTTACAGACGCTCTAAAAATATCAGAGATTGCCTGGTTAAATCAGACGTAGGTCCCCTTAGCAAATCTATTCAAAAAACCATCAGCGGACCAATTAAAAAGGGTTGTTTCCCCTGTCGCTCATGTGTCAATTGTTCACATGTCATTAAAGGCGACACATTCACGCATAATAACACGACCTATCGCATAAAACATTATTTGGATTGTACCAGCGAATTCTTGATATACAAATTGTCTTGCCCTTGTAACCTGGTTTATATTGGTGAAACCACCCTCGATTTTAAAACCAGGTTCACACAACACCGATACACGATACGCAAACGAAGATTAGATCTCCCTGTCAGCAGGCATTTTTCTGAAAAAGGTCACAAGGAGTCCCATCTTAAATTCCAGTTAATTGACCATATCCCGCCTCCTAGGAGGCAACAGGGAATCTATGCTGAGAAAAAGGGAACTTGAATGGATTCATCGTCTCCAAACACTACAACCCCTTGGGTTAAATATTGAGTTCAATGTAACTAACATTACGTAAGGTGTTCAATTCGCTGGCTCTGTCAGTATGCCTGTTATACCTGTCATGATATTCCCAAGTTATAAGTATATTTGTCTAGGGGAGAACCCCCTTCCAGCTTTATGTATATATTTTATTCAATATGTAATTATATTTTCTCTCTCTTTTCTCCTTAGATGCCTCTCTGGCAGCACCGACTGTCCCCACTCGTCTTCGAATCTTTCAGTGTATGTCTGCTACAATTGATGACACCTTCCTCCAGTTCTGTTGAGAAGCAATTTTTACTATTTTGGGTTATTACCCCTCAACTGTCCCACATATGCTTGAGGTCGATGGGACGATAAGTGATGGCACAAAAGAACTGCTAATTCGCGTCTCTTAAGTGCTTCGCTAGTCCCTCTGTTTCACACTGACTATGCACTGGTCGATAGTGTGAGCCCGACCTATAGCGTGGGTCTAGTTTTCCCTATATCACTCACCTGTTTTTCACTGTAATTTGTCCTGTCTCTGATCGGCTCCCTTAAACAAAATGCCCGCCGCCATCATTTCTGATCAAGTGCGCATGCGCAAACTGGTCCCGCTGGCCGGACCCCGGCCTTCTACCCTTGATGCACGCTGCACTTCCGGTACTCCGGACCAAAGTTGGCGCAACCCCTCCGTATCCCGGGAGACAGTGACAACAAGGAACGGTACTTTGTAGCAGACGTTTTGTATACACTCTTTTCGATTGGCTCTCTATTGACGATGGGGCGGTCCTTTCTCCAGAGGCAGCACTATTGTTTTTAATACACTGTATACTCACCAATTCACTTAATTATTTACATCAGATATTATATTTATCTACTTGTAACATAGCACGGTTGTTTGTTATATAATATATTGTATATGCTCTTATATTGCACAAATATGTTGTTACCCAATCAGAATGTGGGTTGGGCTATATATATGCAAATGCTGGTCACTTGTTTGTATGCTTGAAAAAGGTGGACACACCGAAACGTTGCACCCTTGAAATAAAGATCACCCAGCTTTGATTCACCACCGAAGTGCTGCTGCTTCTTCTTTAATAAATTATGTAGTGGTAACAAGGTTGGGCCTCCCTCCTGAGGCGGTTCCAGGACCGGCCATAAAGTATTAAGGCCCAAATAATGCTGTAGATGATGTTCTGAGTTGGGTAGGGTTTGTTCGCCTATCCAGCAATGTAAGTACCTAAGTTGTCCTGCCAATTAGTAATTATAAAAATCAGGGAGTGCCATTCCCGCCTCTTCTTTTGGAGGTTGTAAGGTGTTGAGGCTAAGTTTAGCTCTGGAAGTGGCCCATACGAAAACACCCGCTAGGGAGTGGAGTTCTTTAAAGAATTTTTTGGGTAGAGGTACTGCTGAATGTTGCAGGATGTAAAGACATTTCAGAAGAATTATGAGTTTAACCAAGTTTATTCTGCCTGCAACCGAAAGAGGAAGTGTTTTACATGATCTATATTTCTCTTTCACATAGGTGAGGAGTGGGCCTGTTATGTGCTTGCGTGCATCCTGGTGCAGTTTAGTTATCATGACCCCCAGATATTTGAATTCTGAGACCACCGCCAACCCCTCCACTATTGCCGGGCGCTCCCATGGACGTGTGCCCAGAGGCATAAATGTCGATTTCGACCAGTTCACTTGCAGCCCTGAATACATCCCAAATTCATTAATGATTGAAATGGCATGTGGCAGTGATATGGTGGCTCTGGACAGGAACAAAATCATATCATCTGCGTACAAACCCACCTTGTCTTCCCGTTGACCTAGGCTAATACCTTGATATATGGGATCCTGTCTGAGCTGGGCCGCTAGTGCTTCAATAGTTATAGCAAATAATAATGGGGAGAGCGGGCACCCCTGCCGCGTGCCCGGTGTAGGGTAAAGGAAGGGGACAGCTCTCCATTAATTAGTAGTCTGCTATTAGGTGTGGAGTATAATATGCTAATCCATTTGCAAAAGTTAGGCCCGAACCCTAACCTCCGAAGGCAATGATTCCAAAAGGGCTATTCAACCGAGTCGAATGCCTTGGCAGTATCTAAGGAGGCCAATGCCCAATCTTCCCCCCTCGTCTGTCCAATTTTCCCTGGCATGAACCCGCATTGGACCGGGTGTATTAGTGTTAAGATGATATTGTTAAGCCGGGATGCTAGTATTCTGGTGAGGACCTTGTAGTCGATATTTAATAATGCTATGGGCCTATAAGACCCGCATTCCAGCGGATCCTTTCCGGGCTTTAAGATCACAATAATAGTAGCTTCAGTTAATGAATGTGGCCTCATACATCTCTAGTAAGCACGGGAGAAGTTTGTCTCTGTATTTGTTATATATTTCCTTGGGGAGCCCATCAGGGCCAGGTGGTTTATTTTTGTTCAACTGGTCTATTGCCTCTTCTACCTCCTCCATGGATAATGGCTGTTCCAGAAGGCTAGCTTGTTCCGCTGTTAAGACTGCTAGTCTTATCCTATCTAAATATTGTTCTATGTCTCTATCTGACTTCTCTAAGGATGATCTGTATAGGTCACTGTAAAATTCTGTAAACCTAGCTAATATGTCTGAGAGGGTTTGCAGTATCTCACCATTTGATGAGCGTATGCGTAAAATTGGAGGAGATCGCGTGTGTTGTCTGGCGATATGTGCAAGTAATTTCGCCGATTGGTTACCTAATTCAAATGCAGTTTGTCTACAGAAGAACATTTTACTGTCTGCTTTTTCTTTGAGTATGTGTAAGTAAAGCCGACCGGTTTGTAACCAGGCCGCCCTGTTGGACTCAGTCGGGTCTGATATGTATTGTTGTTGTAAATTATGGCATAAGTCCGCCAGCTCAGACTCCTTGCGTCTTGATTCTAAATGGTGGGTCTGAAGAAATGTGTCTAGTTGTTCTGGTACTCTATCCTGGTCCCCAATCAATCCTAACCAAAAGGGGTGTATTGCCTATACATTACAGAAGTTGCTTGCGTGCCCAGTGTGCACGTCATGGGAGAGTGATCTGACACTCCTCTAGGAAGATATTGAATGTCCTGTATGTGTGGAATGACCGAAGTACAGCCTATTATGTAGTCAATACGGGATAATGACGTATGAGTTGCACTGTAACAGGAGTATATCTGTGTCTGTGGGTTTCGGTGCCTCCAGAAATCTGCCCAGCCCAGTTCCGCTATCAGGGTAGCGAGAGAAGTAGGTCGAGGATCTAGGTATGGGGCCAACTGACTCTGGAATTTATCCAATGTTGGCTGTAACAGGGAATTAAAGTCGCCCATGCACAAATTCAGGGCGTGAGGGTACGTTATTGCGAATATTGCAGCTTGACGTACTACGGATAGTGAGGCCGGCGGAGGGTTGTATATTCCCATGATGTTGTACGCTACTCCATCTATGTGTGCGTGTACAAAAGCGTATTTACCGTCTGTATCTATCAATCTGGCTTTTTCTTCCCATTTCAGAGTTCTATGTACCAGGAGGGAGACTCCCTAGAGGCTGAGTTGCAGCAAGAATGTATTCCCCATTGTACCCAGGGCTTATGTAAAGTGTTTGTTTTGCTTGGAAGCAGATGGGTCTCCTGGAGGCATATAATATGGGGGTTCTGCCTAGTGATCTGGGAGAATACCATTATTCGTTTCCTCGGGGTACCTAGTCCTCTCACATTCCATGAAAGTATACGTATTTCAGACATGTCTAAAATCTAAGTTGTGCATTCGGTCCTGAGGCTTACTAGTTGACACTGTAGTGTTAGGGCAGATATGTGACTCTACCTTCCCTTTTATCCATAACAAAACCTGACCCTGGTATGCTCGATAAACATTTAACACATCATCAAACATTGTTTTAAACACATTTTTAACATGTAGCAGACTCACCTTTCCACTCGTCTGACCTAAACGTGGTCTTCGTGGCGGAAATGCGGTCTCTCTTAAACCGGCTAGTAATCTGGGATACTCATGCCATATCAGATGGATTGTAGGGATCGAGTATTTCTATTGTTCCCAGTGACCCACATTCTCAAATAGCTGTCTCATAGGCTTCTTTAACTATTTTCTGCTTAACTGGACCTTTTCATGCCTTGTCAATCATCCTCAACTTAACATATATAACACCTTACATTAATCTACCATCCCCAGGTAGTGAAAATAATGCTTTGTGCATAACCAGTCCCCAATCTCACATGTTCCTTCTTGTCGCATATCTAGAATTATCTCCGGTGCAGTCTTCACCGATGTCTTGGGGATGCATTTCTGCGTAATTCCAACCACTCGTTGGCCTCCGCTGGTGAAGTAAAAAATATGACTTTGCGTCCATCTACTACTCGCAAACGGGCAGGGTAGGCCATTGAGTATGGAACGTTCTTGTCCCTAAGCCTGCGTTTGACATCCGTGAATGTTGCTCTTCTCTTTTGAAGATCCAGGGAGAAGTCCGTAAAGATTGAGATTTTTGCATTGTCCATGCGTATGTCCGGATGCTTGCGGGCTTGTTGAAGTATCATATCTTGATCTTTGCAATTCAATAGTCTTGCTAGTAGTGGTCTTGGGGTGCTCCTGGTGGTGGAGCCATGGCTGGCACTGTGTGCTCTTTCCACCGCGAAGGCCGCTGAGAATTTCGCTGTGGGGAACAGTTCTTGTATCGATTTTTCTATTAATTCTTCAGGTGCTCGACCCTCAGCTCTTTCTGGCATACCTATAATTCTATTATTTCTTCGGAGCCGATTTTCCAAATCATCTGCTTTTTGCTTTAAGGAGTCAGAGTCATTTTTTAGTGCAGAGAGGGACCTTGGAACGTTAGTATTACGGTCTTCTACTTGTGATATTTTTTCCTCTGTGGCTTGTACTCTCTCTCTTAGATTTTGTAGGTCTTGGCGAAGCAGGCTGACACATACCCTCACCTCATCAAGCTTGCCTGTTAGGGAGCCTTTACAAGAGTGTATTGCCGCCAATACTTGGAGAGTAACCTGTTTTAATGTAAGCTCTTCTGATTCATCTTCCGCTTCAGCCTGTAGAGCTGATGTCGCTGCATTGGGCTTAGCTCTAGTATGTACTGTATGCTGCGGTTGCGGTGTGCGGGAAGAATCATTGGCCTCTCCGCGGGAAAATTCCCTGAGCTTATCTATTGCGCTAGCTTTAGGAGGGCTCATGTTGGTTGGAAATATTTGCAATGAGTTGGGATGGCGGAATATCAGCGACAATCCCCCGGTAACTCAGTGAGCTGTACTCCTGCTTTTAGTTAGTGTTCTTGGCAGATACCTTCGATTACTACAAAATATCACAGGTTATTGGGATAAAACGTTTTTTTCATTCTTAGAGGTTGGACTTGATGGACTAGCGTCTTTTTCCGGCCATATATACTATGATACTATGAAATGTTTTGTTGCATAAAACATTTGGACATGATATGCAATCCCTGCAGGGAAAGCAACCTTTGCCTTCTCTGTGTTGCACCAAATGGATTGTGTGGGATGTAATGACTTTTAAATAATGGGTCCTTCAGGTTCTTACTTCTTCTAGCTGTTAGTAATGGTTAGTAATGATCTCAAGGTGGTATCTGATCTTAGAAATGACCAATGTTCTCATTGTTCTCATTTCCTCATATTGTCCATTATACGTGGAGATAAAGCATATATTCGAATCCCCTTTAATTGTCTTTTTTGGTTGTAAAAGTTAATTTCTCATTTTTTGTTTGGCATTGCAATAGCCCACTTCTATGCATTGTTTGCTGTATCCTCTGGAGATTAATCATTCTTCTAGGTCATGGGGTTGTCTTTCAAATCTATTGCTCTTAAAACTGTCCTCCTGGAATGGCCCTTATTGTGGACATGCAGGAGTGCATTCATTGAAGTAGTCAGTGGCGTACCTATCGGGATCACAGCGATCGCAAGTGAGACCGGGCCCATCGGTCATGCATTGGCTGGCAAATTACTATTGGGAGGTGGGGGGTGTTGGTGCTGCCTGCCGCCCGGCAATTCTATGGTCTTCGGCCGCGGCATTAGTTCTGTGACAGAGCCCGCACTCCCACTTAAACTCCAGCTAAGACCCACCGAACCCCGCCCACTAACCTAAACTCCACCTGCCTCTACCCCACCACCGCCTGCGCCCGCTCGCCTCACCCGCCCAGCGCAAACTCTGGCCTGCCGCCCCCCCTCCCCAGTCAGACACCGGCCATCAGGATGGGGAAGAAAGGTGATTTGAGTACCTTTGAATGTGGCATGGTTGTTGGTGCCAGAAGGGCTGGTCTGAGTATTTCAGAAACTGCTGATCTACTGGGATTTTCAGGCACAACCATCTCTAGGGTTTACAGAGAATGGTCCGAAAAAGAAAAAACATCCAGTGAGCGGCTGTTCTGTAGGCGGAAATGCCTTGTTGATGCCAGAGGTCAGAGGAGAATGGGCAGACTGGTTCGAGCTGATGACTCAGGCAACAGTGACTCAAATCGCCACCCGTTACAACCAAGGTAGGCAGAAGAGCATCTCTGAACGCACAGTACGTCAAACTTTGAGGCAGATGGGCTACAGCAGCAGAAGACCACACCGGGTGCCACTCCTTTCAGCTAAGAACAGGAAACTGAGGCTACAATTTGCACAAGCTCATTGAAATTGGACAGTAGAAGATTGGAAAAACGTTGCCTGGTCTGATGAGTCTCGATTTCTGCTGCGACATTCGGATGGTAGGATCAGAATTGTAGGAAAACAAGCCCAGTGCTCCCACTGATTCAGGGAAACAAGCCTGGTGCTCCCACTCATTCTGAACCTATGGTTAGTTGAATCACATTCTCATTATAAATGTCATAATTATATAATACGTATGCACTAAGCTCCGCCCCGCCCCCACCCCCACCGGGCCATGGAAAACTGGTCTAGCTTAAAGCCGGCCCCTGGTGCAAAAAAGGTTGGAGACCTCTGCAATAAAGCATCTTTGGGATGTGGTGGAACGGGAGATTCGCATCATGGATTTGCAGCCGACAAATCTGCGGCAATTGTGTGATGCCATCATGTCAATATGGACCAAAATCTCTGAGGAATGCTTCCAGCACCTTGTTGAATCTATGCCACGAAGAATTGAGGCAGTTCTTCTTCGGGTCCAACCAGTTACTAGCATGGTGTACGTAATAAAGTGGCCGGTGAGGGTATGTGAGGTGTTGTTTTTTGCTAAACGAACATTTTCATTGCTACTTGTTACAGGGGACATTATTCATAACTGGATCCTCTGCTCTATTATTATATATATTACATATAGTGTAAATGGGTACAGTATATACTGATAGCAGCCACTGATATTCTGTGGTGAGATGTCAGTGTGTACTGAAGCCATTGGGTCATTAACATATCAAAAGGCTTTGAACAGTAAGAAGCCACCATGAACCAGGTGTGAGATTCCCTGCACACACTGGGGTCTATCCTGAGAGGGTCTTAGGGTGGAGTTATAAGGGGGTGGGAAGGGACTACACACAAGGGTATTTAAGCATGGTAAAAACAGAAATCACTCTCTTCTGTCTCTTGCTTCCTGACCCCCACCTGGACGACTAGCACTTAAGGAGCATAAGGAACCAGGTTGTATAGTGTGTGTGCTTTCTGTGTATGTATATAACTTTATAAGAGTAATTATAACATAGTACTTATTATAATATAGTAGACTTTATACATGTACCTATAGATATTCCAGGTGTTATGTGTTTTACCATATATTTACATAGCTAAGTGTTTACAGTGAGTGTGTATATATTAGCGTAACTACATGTACATCCTGTAGCTGTATTCCATTCACACGTGGATCTGTGTTCTTCATGTGTATTGGTGGAGTAGATATATAGATGCTATTGTGCATGAGTCTCTATATGTACATGTATATGGTCAGGTAATGGATGTGACTCCTGCTTCAGGGTATATCCAGGAGCTTCTGTAGTGTTAGATTATATTGTATATACATACACATTACTCGGTCCAGAAGGGGTCAGGAAAAGAGGTTTGTGTGCAGTTGTGTTCTCTATGTATCTTGTATTGTATTTTATGTAGTTACTTTGTCACATGTTTGTTGTTAGTAAAGTCTTTTTGTATATAAGTATCTGCGAGGGTTGTATGTTATTCCTATGATATATGAAGGACTGGAGTGGGTGCTTATGGTAAATAGCACAGACTAAGGGGCTGGACAGAACCACTGAAGCCTAGAGGAACTGAATAGAAACGCAATCCTAAACCCCCCCTTTATCAATGGCGAGCCAGGCCCAAATGTCATGATCCATCTACATTAGGATATAGTGGTGAAATTGTTGTTATACTGTGAACTTAGGTTATTAGACTGGGTAGGTTCGGACAGGTAGCACAGTTTCATCTGAGGCCTAGTATGAGTGTGATTATTGGCAGCGAATCTATATAAGTTCAGTTCTTAGGATTCTGGTTGTTTTCTGTTATCAGCCCCTTGTGAGGTGACCCTGGTGTGAGGGTCTTTGCTTTGTATAATCCTTAGTAACACAGATCGCAGGGATACAATGACTGGCAAAGTGGAACATGTGATTTTTGAAAAGTTGAGTAAATGTAGTTCGTTTAACCCTGTGTTATCTAAGAAAGAGGAATCTATTGAGCTGCTATGGGAATCCCTGGTAGAGCAGGCGAGTTCCTATGATAAGTTGCATATTGCTAAGCGCAGTGTACTGAACCAGACATCTAAGAGGCTCCATATGATGGCCAAACTTGTGTGTGTATTTGAAGAGGCCATTAGTAAGATGGAGAAGATAGATGGAGACAAAGGATCAAAGGTTCCTAAAGATTTGCATTGCAATTGTTGTAAGGAAGGGGTTAAACAGCTGTGTAGCTTAGAGACACAACTGGAGGAGCACATGGAGGCTATAAAAGAGAGGGACAGCCGGATACACACCCTGCAGTCGCTGAGAAGGAGAAGTATTATGCAGATGTGTATAAGGTGTTTGTACAGTTATACATGGAAATGGCCGAATATAAGCAAAAAGCAGCAACTACTGAGGTGATTATTGACAACTTGAAATGTGAAATAGCAAAAAGGGATGAGACAATCTGTAGCCTGCAGACGTCCATCAAAGAGTCTTTGCCCAGGAAACAAGTTTGTGTTTCGAGTGCAAACAGGGGGAGAGATGAGACTGAACCTGCGGCTGCTACAGATCACTCCACACCCCTGCTTGTTACTAGGCCTGGACTAGTGGGCAGTGTAGTAGATGGAGGGACAAGCATTGCTGGTGGGATAAATGGAGGATTAGAGGGCGACTCAGAGACTTCACTGATCAGCCATAACCTGCATGTGTGTGACAGTAATGTGAAGGAATCCCAATCTTCCCATAAGATGGAGAGGATGCAATACCTGTTGAATATATGTAAATATATCCCGAGCTATGATGAAAATTTAGATCCTTTCACTTCCTGTGACACGTTTGAAGGTTATTGTAAGAAATTTTCTGTTCCAATGGAACATCGCATGGAGCTGTTCAAGCTATGGCTACCAGCACATCTTTATCAAAGATATGAGGCCATATGGAAAGCAGCCCCCAGTAACGGCTAATTTCATGATGAGGGAGACAGACTTTCCATCCTCATGAAATTGGTAACAGGGCATTTGGATGTCACCCCAGACATACTGGTTAACTTTAGACCAACCATCTATGATGAGCCCTTGTCTCTGTGTGGGAGGTTTGAAGTTATGTATAGAAAGGTGACTAAGAATCATAGTCCAGGAACCCCACAAGGCATGATCCGCATGTTTGTGGAGAAGTTTCCATACCTTGATACCACAATTAGATTGAATGCAGCAAAAGAAGCTTCACTCATGGAGGCTGCCCTGGTAATGTGAGGGTCAAAGTAATGATTATGTGTCCATAATAATTATATGCTTTATGATTGTATACATGTGCCCTTTGCCCTATATTTTTGTACTCTGTCTGTTATGAAATACAGAGCTTTTCCCTTACATCAGTTTTAACCAGACATGCAACTGTCAGCGAAACTCAAGTCTTATGATCAAAAAGCAGATGTTTGTTAAGAATAGCATCAGCATCCAGACTAGCGGTCGATTTACTGTAGACAATGGTGACTGGAAATTCCCCTGGCATAGCAACCAAGGCCTAGTTTCATAGTATCATAGTATCATAGTATATGAGGCTGGAAGGAGACGCAAGTCCATCAAGTCCAACCTTCAAGAATTAAATAAATGTTTTATCCCCATAACCCGTGATATTTTTTCTCTCCAGAAAGGCATCCAGGCCTCTTTTGAACATGTACATAGAGTCCGCCATAACAACCTCATGCGGCAGAGAGTTCCACAGTCTCACTGCTCTTACAGTAAAGAACCTTTGTCTATGGTGATGGTAGAATCGCCTCTCCTCTAGGCGTAGAGGATGCCCCCTTGTCCTGGTCACAGGCCGAGGTATAAAAAGATCTTTGGAGAGATCCTTGTACTGTCCGTTCAGGTATTTGTACATTGTAATGAGGTCTCCCCTCAGTCGTCTTTTTTCTAAACTGAATAATCCCAAATTTTGTAATCTGTCATTGTATTCTAGTCCCCCCATTCCCCTAATAATCCTGGTTGCTCTCCTCTGCACCCGTTCCAGCTCTACTATATCCTTTTTATACACTGGTGCCCAAAACTGTACACAATATTCCATGTGTGGTCTGACCAGGGATTTGTATAAGGGCAGAACTATGTCTTTATCATGAGAATCTATTCCTCTCTTGATACATCCCATTATTTTATTTGCTTTAGCAGCAGCCGCCTGGCTCTGGTCACTAAAATTAAGTTTACCATCCACCAATACCCCCAAGTCCTTTTCAGCCTCAGTTTTACTAAGTAATTGACCGTTTAGAACATAATTATACTTTTTGTTTCCATGGCCCAAGTGCATAACTTTACATTTATCTACATTAAACCTCATCAACCATTTCTCTGCCCATCCCTCAAGCTTCCACAAATCCCTCTGTAATGCTAAACTATCGACCTCAGTATTTATTACTTTACACAGCTTAGTATCATCTGCAAATATTGAAACTTGACTGTGTAAACCCACTACAAGGTCATTAATAAAAATATTAAAAAGAAGTGGCCCCAATACTGACCCCTGTGGCACTCCACTGGTAACATCAACCCAATCGGAGAATGTGCCATTAATGACCACCCTCTGTTTTCTATCACTAAGCCAATTACTTACCCAAATACACAGATTTTCTCCTATTCCCAGCAGTCTCATTTTATATACCAACCTTTTATGTGGCACGGTGTCAAATGCCTTTGAAAAGTCCAGATATACAACATCCACAGCGTCCCCCAGATCCAGTCTTGAACTTACCTCCTCGTAGAAACCAATCAGATTAGTCTGACAGGACCGATCTCTCATAAACCCATGCTGACGCTGGGTTATAAGGTTGTGCACAGTGAGATACTCCAGGATAGCATCTCTAATAAACCCCTCAAATATTTTCCCCACCACAGCAGTTAGACTTACGGGTCTGTAGTTTCCAGGATCGCTATTTGATCCTTTTTTGTATATTGGTACCACATTTGCTATGCGCCATTCCTGTGGAACATAACCAGTCCTCAGTGAATCTTCAAATATTAAAAATAACGGTCTGTCTATCACCGTACATAATTCATGCAGAACCCGGGGGTGTATGCCATCTGACCCAGGTGATTTATCTATCTTAGTGGTTGCGAGGCGGTGCCGTACCTCTTCCTGGGTTAAACTGTTGACATTATAAAAAGAATTTACATTATTCCTCATTGTGTCTTCCACCAGGGGATTTTCCTGGGTAAAGACAGTTGAGAAGGCGACATTCAGTAGATTGGCCCTTTCCTCATCTCCTTCCACCATGACCCCCATGTTATTTCTAAGGGGACCCACACTCTCTGTTTTTAGTTTCTTATCATTTATATACTTGAAAAATAATTTGGGATTATTTTTGCTCTCCCTGGCAATATTTCTTTCAGTCTCTATTTTTGCGGCCTTTATCTGCTTTTTACAGGATTTATTTTTCTCTCTATAATCCTGTAATGCCTCATCGCTACCTTCACGTTTTAGAACCTTAAACGCTTTATCTTTCTCGCTTATTGCTTTCCTTACAAGACTAGTTAGCCACATAGGCTTTTTCTTGTTCCTTTTATGCTTTTTCCCATAAGGTATGTGTTTCTCACAGGACTTTTTCAGAATATATGAGAAAAAGTCCCATTTTTGGGGGGGGCTTTTGTCTTTGAGAGCATTATCCCAGTCTATGCCTTTAAGGTCTTCCCTTAGTTGATGAAAATTTGCCCTCCTGAAGTTTAGAGTGTTGGTTGCCCCTTCACTAACATGCTTAGTAAAGCGTAATACAAAATCAATGATATTATGATCACTATTCCCCAGGTTCCCCCCAACCTGTAGTTTTGATACCCTATCAGGTCTGTTGGTAAGGATAAGGTCCAGCAGTGCCCCCCCTCTTGTTGGCTCCAGGACTAGTTGCGACAGGTAATTGTCTTTTGTTGTTGACAAGAACCTGCTACCTTTGAAGGACCTGCAGGTTTCTGCCCCCCAGTCAATATCTGGGTAATTGAAGTCCCCCATGATAAGTACTTCACCATGCTTTGAAGCCGCATCCATTTCACTTATCAGCATTTCCTCTGCTGCCTCCACTATATTTGGAGCCTTATAACAAACCCCTAGTAATATTTTATTATTCTTTTTCCCTCCCCTTATCTCCACCCATAGGGACTCCACATTTGCGTTACTGATGTCATCTCGCAAGACGGGCTTGAGGCAAGAATTCACATATAAACAAACCCCTCCCCCTTTTTTATTTATACGATCCTTTCTAAAAAGACTATAACCATCTATAGTAACAGCCCAGTCATAGCTACTGTCCAGCCATGTCTCGCTGATACCCACTATATCATATTTCCGTTCCAACATCAAGAGTTCCAGTTCCTCCATTTTGTTTGTGAGGCTTCTGGCATTTGTGTACATACACTTTATATGGTTTTCCCTGTCCATATTCCTTTTGTCCTTATTTCCCAATCTCATTCCAGCCCCCCTTCCTCCCCCATGGACTATGGCTCTTCCCAGCTCTCTATGTACACCGTCTAGTTGCCCTGCACAAGTGTAGTTGCCCTCCCCCCAGGTCTCTAGTTTAAACACTCCTCTAACCTTCTAGCCATTTTTTCCCCTAAAACAGCAGCCCCCTCCCCATTGAGGTGCAGCCCATCCCTACTGTAGAGCCTGTAGCCCACAGAAAAGTCAGCCCAGTTCTCCATGAACCCAAACCCCTCCTTCCTACACCAACTTTTGAGCCACTTATTTACCTCCTTGATCTCCCGCTGCCTTTCTGGTTTTGAGGACCAATCAGCAGGGGTCGGGGGCCAGACATATATGCTTAGCTATAACCAATTATAATGATTTTAATGTATGTAACCACACCTTTTTGTAAGGGTATAAGAAGCTATGTATCAGGAAATAAAGACACAGTTCATTTCTCTTTTCTGTACGGCAAGTTAGGAGCATGAACTTAGGATAAAACAGAACTTCAGTCTTCTGTCTTTTCTTATCAAAACGTGCACGCATGCTCAAATAATCTGGGGTGTCTGAGAGAAGAGGGTAAGGTGGTCTTACGCTGCCCCGAAAGTAATAGAGCAGGTCAGGCAGGATCTACTCAAAGATAGAAGGTCTATAAAGATCAGGAAACAGATAGCAATTCACCCCAGACTACAAGGAACCCATGTGCACAAGAAAGCATCTCCCAGCCAAATACTGAGGAAGTGGGGGAGTGTTAGGTGTTTTCACTGTTTACAGTATGGACATATAAAAAGGTTCTGTCCACAAAGGGTTCACCTGTATGAACGGGGGATGGTCTCACAAAATCAGGGGGACAAATGTGTGGCTACACAGGGAACAGGACCACACAACTGTACAACAGACAGCCCTACTGGGAATCTGCTGCAATAGGCTTACGGTTGGGGATCCATAATATACTTGGCCAAAATTTGTAAAATCATGGATTCCCCATATAATGGCCAGGATGTGTATTGTAAACCTCATTAACTCTCATTGCTTGGTGATGAGATTCTATCACCTAGAAGGGGGGAGGGGGGAGGTTTACTGATACTGAACCTGTGTAAATAGACTGTTTGTAACCAAGTGTTAATGAGGTCCAGTCCTTTTGTTTTCAACAGCTAAGAGGAGCAGAAGTACAAGGGAAGTGTATTGTTCAGTCATTTATGGCTCAATCCTGAAGTCAGGCCTCTGCCTGTAAAGACAAAGGTGTTAATTGTAAATAACAAATTTGGTCTTTTCTTTATGTTTGCATATTTGTTTTGGCAATATGATGGTTCTTAAGCTAATGTTGCACACAGAACTCTCTGCTCTCAGTGATTGGATATTCACCTGGTAACATGTTGGACAGTTACAAAATAATATCCACTAAGATTGGTTGTATAATCTCCCTAATTTCTGGCACCTCAGTAATTAAAATTCGGGTAGAGGGGTGATTACCTGCCCCTGTCTAAGTGCAATAGGTCTCAGGAAAGAAAGTGGTCAACTATCTCTAGGACCTATGGAGCGTACAGTGTAATTCGTCAGCAAAGTCCGCGGCGCAGCCAATAGTCCGTGGGGGGAAAGCTCTCGCTATCTGGGATTCTGCAGGGAGTGGGTAAAACCACGGTGAACTGCAGAGGCGCATTATGATACAATGACTGTTCAGTCGGACGCGGGTCTTTTAAGCTGCCGGTCAAAGGGGAAACACCATAGGAGTGACATTCCCAGCCTTGGTTTATACCGTGTGATCTGAAGGTGCCAGGTATACAGTATATAAAGCTTGTTTTTTGCTAACCAATGTCTTAGTGGTATATCTGAGGTAAAGGCTCTGTCCACAGGGGGAGAACATCATGTCTCCTGATTGATGAGGTAAACTGAGAGAATAAACCATGGTGGATGTACATAGAATAAATGTATTGCAGGGCGAGTTCTGTATCATGCGGCAGTCACTGAGGATTCCTCCTCTATGCAGTGTACTCTTCCATTGATCATTCCAGGTGGAGACACACAGAGAAGCAGCAAGTGTCTGTCTACTGAAGGAAGTGCAACTAGCCAATTCCTCTTCTACAAAGATGGCGTGAAAGCTGGAACCATTCATCCATAGATCGGGCCAAAGATGCAAATGAACTTGTGATGTGCACTCAAGAACATATGGACTGTGACCTCTAGATGGAATATAATCTTAATGTCTTTCTGTTTTTATTTTACACCCATACATGAAAGGGTGATTTTTGGTTGTATTTGTCTTTATTTTGTACTTAGTTTGTTTTATTTTATGTCAAACATCAACACATAGAAGAGCAGACTGCAGCATAGTGTGTCAGGTTTCTGACAAAAAGGGGGAGATGTTACAGGGGACATTATTCATAACTGGATCCTCTGCTCTATTATTATATATATTACATATAGTGTAAATGGGTACAGTATATACTGATAGCAGCCACTGATATTCTGTGGTGAGATGTCAGTGTGTACTGAAGCCATTGGGTCATTAACATATCAAAAGGCTTTGAACAGTAAGAAGCCACCATGAACAAAGTGTGAGATTCCCTGCACACACTGGGGTCTATCCTGAGAGGGTCTTAGGGTGGAGTTATAAGGGGGTGGGAAGGGACTACACACAAGGATATTTAAGCATGGTAAAAACAGAAATCACTCTCTTCTGTCTCTTGCTTCCTGACCCCCCATCTGGACGACTAGCACTTAAGGAGCATAAGAAACCAGGTTGTATTGTGTGTGTGCTTTCTGTGTATGTATATAACTTTATAAGAGTAATTATAACATAGTACTTATTATAATATAGTAGACTTTATACGTGTACCTATAGATATTCCAGGTGTTATGTGTTTTACCATATATATATACATAGCTAAGTGTTTACAGTGAGTGTGTATATATTAGCGTAACTACATGTACATCCTGTAGCTGTATTCCATTCACACGTGGATCTGTGTTCTTCATGTGTATTGGAGGAGTAGATATATAGATGCTATTGTGCATGAGTCTCTATATGTACATGTATATGGTCAGGTACTGGATGTGACTCCTGCTTCAGGGTATATCCAGGAGCTTCTGTAGTGTTAGATTATATTGTATATACATACACATTACTCGGTCCGGAAGGGGTCAGGAAAAGAGGTTTGTGTGCAGTTGTGTTCTCTATGTATCTTGTATTGTATTTTATGTAGTTACTTTGTCACATGTTTGTTGTTAGTAAAGTCTTTTTGTATATAAGTATCTGCGAGGGTTGTATGTTATTCCTGTGATATATGAAGGACTGGAGTGGGTGCTTATGGTAAATAGCACAGACTAAGGGGCTGGACAGAACCACTGAAACCTAGAGGAACTGAACAAAAACCCAATCCCCAAACTCCCCTTTATCACTACTATTTTAAGGACTGTGCGACATTTTGATAACTTTTTATTACACTGTTATGTGATGTAAAATTGTGTAAAAGTGGCGTTTCGGACATTTGGCTATTTTCCGTTATGGGGTTCACTGCTGGTATCAACCATTTTTATATTTTGATCTGGCATATTGGACGCAGCGATACCTAATGTGTTTGTGATTTTTACTGTTTATTTAGTTGTATATCAGTTCTAAGGAAAGGGGGGTGAATTTAATTTTTAGGTTTTTGCAGTATGTGGTATTTTTACATATTATTCATTACAGTGAGCCACTGGTGCATTATAATGAATCTCCAGAAGCTATATAGCAGGGCCCGGGCTGTCATGGTAATCAATCACTGCCCCCTGATGATGTCACGAGGGAGCAGCGATCTTAACAAACATGGCGGCGCACACTAAATCAATGCTAGCACCAATCGTGGGTATTAGCAGTGGGTGTTTGCTGCAATATGAAGTGAACCTAACCTCTGTATGAAAAGGGTTAACCCCATGTTCCCTCTTCATGCACCCTTTGTAGCTCTGTATGGCGCAGAGCGTGAAGGAGATATAAGTATATAAATGTGTTTAATTGTATAAATATGTTTGTACAAAATGTTTTTTCCTTCGCCTTCCCATGTGGCATTTTTCTCGCATTTTTAAATGCATCCAAAACGCCAGTGGGAGGGGGGGTTTGCCTGAAACGCATACTTTTCAATGAAACATATATGTTTCATTGAAAACACATATGCGTTTTGCTCAAAACCCCTCCCACTTTCATTTTGGATGCGTTTAAAAACATGAGAAAAACACCACGTGGGAAGGAGCCCTCCGGGTAAGAGGAGCCCCATGCAGAAGTTTGTCATGGGACCCAGCCTCTCCTAGTTACGCCACTGGAAGTAGTCTTTCTAATATTTATCTGTTTGGAGACATCCTGCACATGGGAGGCCCCCTGAATGCCACCATCACCAAAAATACCCTCTCCCAGAAACCTAGGAATACTATGTCACATGCCGGGTGCATGAAGAGGGCTCACTGGTTGAGCCCTCTCTATAGCCGGTAAGTCTTTGCTGCATATTGCAGCAAAGGCTTACCAATAACACCCGCGATCAATGCCAGCTGGCTTGACGTAATCGGGGAGTGACAATCTATCGCCAGGGTAGCCTCGGGTCTTCCTAGGCTGCTTTGGGTTAACCTATTCATTACAATGTGCTATAAGCTATAAGCACATTGTAATGAATGAGGAGTAAAATCCCCATGCACTGCCATACTGTAGTATATGATAGGATCGTCCAGACAACCTAGGGTTAAAGTACCCTAGGGAGTCTGAAAAAATACACACCAAAAAGGGTAACTTGGGGAAAAAACTGGCTAAAGGGCCCCTGCCAGTCACCACCAATCAGGCGAAAAACACCAACTTAGTATATAAAAACACTACAAGAGGCATTATGTATGAATACACAAATACTTTATTAACCCCTTAAGGACGCAGCCATTTTACAGCTTAAGGCTCAGTCCCATTTTTTGGATTCTGACATGCGTCGCTTTATATGGTTATAACTTTTGAACACTGTTACTTATCAAAACGATTCTGAGATTGTTTTTTACCCACATGTTGTACTTCATTTTAGTGGTAAATTTTGGCTGATAAATTTTGCGTTTATTTACAAAAAAAAAGAAAATATGATGAATTTTCTGAAAAATTTGCCATTTTTGAAATTTGAAATCATTGCGTTTTCAGGCAGATAGATATACCAGCTAAATAACTTGCCGAATAACATTTCCCATATGTCTACTTTACATTTTCACCATTTTTGAAATGTCTGGATAATTTATTTTGATGTCACGCGGCTTACAAATTGAATAGCACTTTTCCGGATTTTCAGAATTGACTATTTTGGGGATAAATACAGTTTTGAATGAAAATTTACATATTTAGCATCAAAACCCCCCATATAACCAACCCAATTTCAAATCTGCACCCCTCAAGCTATCAGAAACAGATTTTACGAAGATTGTTAACCCCTTGAGATCTTCATAGTAATTACATCAAAATGGAGGCGAAATTTAGAATAGTCAAATTGTGCCGGTTATACGTTCATTTAGCCCTAAAATTTACACATTTCCAAAAGATAAAAATACAAAACCCACCATACAATTTGTTCTACAATTTCTCCCGAGTACAGAGACCCCCCACATGTGGCCATGACTTGTTTTATGGGCACACAGTGAGGCGCAGAAGGGAAGGAGCACCCTGCAGCTGCCAGGATTTTACTTTCCTCATTGGCCTCTTTTGAAGGCTGTAAAATTTTCGATTTTGCGCTATTAGGGCCATGTGACGGCAGTTTTTTTGCGGGACGAGATGCTTTTTCCAATGTTACCATTTTGGGGTTGGTATCACCTATTGTTGAAAATTTAGGAACTTCTTTTTGAGAGCAGGAGTAGAAAAGCATCAATTCTCTACTGGTTTTTTTACTTTTTTTTTGTGGTGTTCACCGTATAGACTAATAATCATATTATCTTCATTATATGGGTCGATACGATAATGGGGATACCAGACACGAATATATTTTCTTGCGTTTTACTAAATTTGTAAAATAAAACCCTATTGTGGGGAAAAATCTATCATTTTTGTATTGCCATCTTCCAAGTGGCATAACTTTGTTACGTTTTTGGCTACGGAGCTGATTGATGGCTTGTTTTTTGCAGGAAACGTTGTACTTTGCACCAGTATCATTCTAGAGTACATATGTTTTTTTGATCACTTTTTATAGCATTTTTTGTGGGATTGAATAGGTAAAAATCATAATTTTTGGAGGGTTTATAACAGTTTTCTTTTACGGCGTTCATCGTGCGGGTTAAATAATTATTTATACTATACTATATATATACTATATATGTGGGGTTTGTGTTATGATTTAGACTTTTTTTTTAGTTATATGTCTCTTTAAATGTTTTGGGGCTTTTGGGCATTTTTGGTGATTTATTACTTTTTATTGAATATTTTTTTTTTTACTTTTTCACTTTTTCCACCATGGGAAATGAACAAGCAATCATCTGATTGCTTGTTCATAATAATACCCTGCAATACTTATGTATTGCAGGGCATTATCAGTGTCAGCCTATGCACTTGCATAGGCTGGCACTCTGCCAGTAAGATGACGTCACAGACGCCATCTTACCGGCAGTTCCTGCAGGTAACACTGGGGTCCAGATCGGACCCCAGTGATACCGTAGCAATGATCGGTGCCCCCCGAAAATTATTCGGGGGGGGGCGATCGTGGGGGAAAGACACCCCAGATGCATGTTAGATGCCGCGGTCGCGATGACCGCGGCATTTAACGGGTTAATCACCCGCGAACAGAGACAACTCCGATCGCGGGTGTTACACTGGGGTGCCGGCTATCAGTCACAGCCGGCAGCCCGTGTTTCCCGATGCCGGTTCGGCTCAAATCTTGAGCTGAACCGGCATCGGCTCAGCGTCCGATATATCGCACGCTGAGCGCTAAGTCACTGAGCTCAGCGTCCGATATATCGGACGCTGAGCGTTAAGAGGTTAAATAATATGCACACAAACATATCATATTCCCGCAACGGGGCATAAAAGGAGGGCAGACAAAACGAGACAAGCAAACAGAAAGAAAAACAATGCACACTGATACAGGTGTAAAAAATCGTGTAGAAGGGTTATCCCTGACACAACCAAAAGAAATACAAATGAGGACATTTTCACCCATGCTGGCAATGATTTACAACCACAAAACCCATGATGAGGTACAAATCCAGTCAAAGAGACCCCTATAACAAATGGGGAGAAAACCTCTGTGGTGAGAGTAAAAAAAGGGGGAATGCCCTGTCAGTAATACAAACCCTGAGCGTGTGCACAACCCTGACACGTGTTTCGCACAATGGGCTTCTTCTGGGGGAGTGCCGAGTATGTTGAGTAACACGAATTTATACATAACTAACCAATGACGTAACATAATTAACACCTACTACCTTTTGAAATGAGAGGATCGCCGGAATAGCAGCTGAGTCCATCAAAAACAAACTACAGATATCGCAAGAGTGCACACCTAAGTGTGGCACTGCCGCGGTCTCACTAGAGCACAGCCGAGTTCGCGTCACGAAAAAACTAATGTATTGGACATGGGTTAAAAAAATCATGCAAGTATTGAAGGTGACAACCTAAATATGAGAGGTAAAAAATATTGGTGAAAAACAAAAGTGACATGCAGTGATCCGACACCCAGTGAACACACGTGACAAAACGTGACAAGACATGAAGGGACATTAATATAGACCCTAATATGACTACAAAGAGCCAATTAGCGCCTCTTGACAAATACAAGTGTAAACATAGCCAGTAGACAACAATGTAAAAATTGACAATATGTGCAACTAATACACACAATTAAATATATATACACATAAAAAAGTGATCTCTTCTTAAGTTTTTTTTTATCACACTTTATTCTACCTCTTACGTCCTGATGAAGAATCTCCTGCACTTTGACACTTTGCAGCTTGCCTCGTACATCGCAGATCCTTATCTATTTTGTGATACCTGGCACTATGCATTTTATGGATAGTACTATTGTTATTCTATATACTCCTATGATCTCTGATTATCGTGTATATATTTTTTATTAAACTGTTTTTTAATTGAATTGTATTATTGTATTTACCTATATATGATGCTACAGAGTCTGGTTGTAGGTCTGTATGCTGTTTACATTTCTACTTATGCACTTCAAAATTTGGCATTTGGCACTGTTATGTGTATATATATTTAATTTCATAGTTTCATAGTTTATACGGTTGAAAAAAGACACTTGTCCATCAAGTTCAACCAAGGAAGGGAAGGGATTGGATGAGGAAGGGATTTAGGGGAAACAATTCTATATTACATAACCCTCAATGTTATTTACATGTAAGAAGGCATCTAGACCCTTCTTAACCCCTTAACGACTTGGCCTTTTTTAGTTTTTTCACTTCCATTTTTCACTCACCAACTTCAAAAATCTATAACTTTTTTATTTTTCCACATAAAGAGCTGTGTTATGGCTTATTTTCTGAGTAACAAATTGCACTTCATAGTGACAGTATTTAATATTCTATGGCGTGTACTGGGAAGCGGGAAAAAAATTCCAAATGCAGTGAAAATGGTGAAAAACCACATTTGTGACGTTTTCTTGTGGGCTTGGATTTTACAGCTTTCACTCTGCGTCCCAAATGACATGTCTACTTTATTCTTTGGGTCGGTACGATCATGTGGAAACCAAATTTGTATAGGTTTTATAATGTTTTCATACATTTAAAAAAATTAAAACCTCCTGTACAAAATATTTTTATTTTGCCATCTTCTGGGGCCAATAACTTTTTCATACTTTGGTGTACAGAGCTGTGGATAGTGTCATTTTTTGCGAATTTTGATGGCGGTTTCATTACTATAATTTTTGGGACTGTGCGACCTTTTGATCACTTTTTATTAATTTTTTTATATTTTTCAAAATGGCAAAAAAATGCCATTTTCGACTTTGGACGCTATTTTCCGTTACGGGGTTAAACGTAGTGAAAAAACATTATCATATTTTGATAGATCGGGCATTTTCGGACGCGGCGATACCTAATGTGTTAATTATTTTTACTGTTTATTTATTTTTATATCAGTTCTAGGGAAAGGGGGGTGATTTGAATTTTTAGGTTTTTTTATTATAATTTTTTTTTTTAAACTTTTTTTTTTTATTTTTACTTTTACTATTTTTCAGACTCCCTAGGGTACTCTAACCCTAGGTAGTCTGATCGATCCTATCATATACTGCCATACTACAGTATGGCAGTATATGTGGATTTTACTCCCCATGCATTACAATGTACAATTAGCACATTGTAATGCATGGGTTAAAACGAAATAGCCTCGGGTATTCGGAACACCCGAGGTTACCATGGCGACGGATCGCCGCTCCCCGTGACGTCATCGGGGAGCAGCGATCCACGACAAGATGGCGGCGCCCATGCGGCGCCATCTCTTTGAAGCCGCCAGCAGCATTGGTGAAAGCAATATGCAGCAAAGACTTGCCGGCTATGGAGAGGGCTCGGCCCGCGAGCCCTCTCCATGCACCGGGACCCGGCGCGTGCTGTACGTCGGGAAGGGGTTAAAGCTCTCTACTGTCCCTGCTGTGACCAGCGCCTGAGGCAGGCTATTCCACAGATTGACCGTTCTCATTGTAAAAAAGCCCTGTCGTCCCCGGTGATTAAACCTTGAATTCTCCAAACGAAGACAGTGCCCCCTCGTCTTTTGATTTGATTTAATCTGAAACAACTTACCACCATATTTTTTGTATGGACCATTCATATATTTAAATAAATTAATCATGTCCCCTCGTAGTCGTCTCTTTTCCAGACTAAATAAATCTAGTTGTTTTAATCTTTCCTCATAACCAAGAACCCCCATACCCCTTATCATTTTTGTGGCTCTACGTTGAACCCTCTCCAGCTCCAGGGCATCCTTTTTATGGACCGGTGCCCAGAACTGGACAGCATATTCCAGGTGAGGCTGAACCAATGCCTTGTATAGTGGTAATATTACATCCCTATCACGAGAGTCCATACCACTTTTGATACATGACATGATCCTACTAGCTTTAGAGGCAGCTGATTGACATTGCATGCTGTTATTCAATTTATGATCTACTAGTACCCCCATGTCCTTCTCAACAAGGGACTCTCCCAGATTTACTCCCCCAAGTACATATTTTGCCTTTGGATTATTGGCCCCCAGGTGCATAACCTTACATTTATCCACATTAAACCTCATTTTCCAAGTGGATGACCAAACATTGTTTGTCCAAGTCACCCTGCATCCTATGAACATCCTCCATAGACTGTATTACACTACACAGTTTGGTGTCATCTGCAAAAATAGACACAGTGCTATTAATTCCTACCTCTATATCATTAATAAATATATTAAATAGTAGTGGGCCAAGCACAGAACCCTGAGGTATACCACTCATAACTGGTGACCAATCCGAGTAGGAATCATTGACCACAACTCTCTGGATACGATCCTTTAGCCAGTTTGCAATCCAATTGCAAATGATTTCTGCCAAACCAATAGCCCTAATTTTACCCATCAGGCATCTATGTGGGACAGTGTCAAATGCCTTTGCAAAGTCCAAGAACACAATATCCACAGCTGCTCCTCCATCCAGGCACCTGCTCACCTCTTCATAGAAGCAGATAAGGTTAGTTTGACAACTTCTATTCTTAGTAAACCCATGCTGGCTGTCACTTATTATACTATTTGATGTCACATACTCCAGTATATAGTCTTTTACTAACCCTTCCTGTATTTTCCCCACAATGGAAGTTAAGCTTACAGGCCTGTAATTGCCTGGCGAAGTTCTAGAGCCCTTTTTATATATTGGCACCACATTTGCCTTGCGCCAGTCACTTGGCACCACACCAGATATTACAGAATCCCTGAAGATGTTAGACAGCGGTACAGCAATAACAGAACTGAGTTCTTTAAGAACTCTGGGGTGTAACCCATCTGGTCCAGGTGCTTTGTACACATTGATTTTATTGAGCTTAGATTGGATCATGTCTACATTCAGCCAGTCTAGTATATCACAGGATCCATGACCCGCACTGGCACCACCCACGTCAGAAGTTCTTTCTTCTATCGTATAAACGGAGCTAAAAAACCTATTAAGTATCTCCGCCTTCTCTTGGTCTCCAGTCACCGATGCCCCATTTTCAGAATAAAGGGGTCCAACCTGTTCCGACCCATTTTTTTTTGCATTGATATACTTAAAAAAATTTTTGGGATTTGTTTTACTATCTTTAGCCACCTGTCTTTCATTTTGTATTTTGGCTGATTTGATTTCTTTTTTACAGGTTTTGGTAAGTTTTTTGTAAGTATTGAAAGCCTCAGGTGACCCGTCAGATTTATATTTTTTAAATGCCCTCTTGTGTGTATTAGTTGCACATATTGTCAAATTTTACATTGTTATGCATCTATTGGCTATTTTTACACTTGTATTTGTCAAGAGACGCTAATTGGCTCTTTGTAGTCATATTAGGGTCTCTTTATGTATTTTTGTATTCCGAATTGCTTACTCACTTTAATAATGTCCCTGCATGTCACTTCACCAATATTTTTTACCTCTCATATTGAGGTTGTCACCTTCAATACTTGCATGATTTTTTTTTTTTTTTACAGTCTTTCCACAAGCTTTATTTCATTACATAGTGCTCACAATAGGATCATAAAGTGTGTCGTACAGTGACAATATGACAATTGCTTCTTATAAGGGCACCCCAATATTTTTTTTTTTTTTTTAAGTATTTTTTTATTTATTTTAACAAAACAATAAGGTTACATACAGTAATTTGTGTTGCAACCTAACAACATACTTGATTGCTTAGTGAACAATGGACATATATTTTGAACATTACAACTGAGTTGATCACTTAGTCGTACATTAGGTAGATCTTTATTAATGTTCAGCTAAATTTGGGTTATCTGGAATGGGTCCATCCATTTATCCTACTTTGTCACAGTCTCTAATGCGTAGTTAGAAATGGATCCACTTTTTTTTCCTTTTAGTCTGCTAAGTTCCATTAACTTTAATAAAACAGAACATAGATACAGTAATAATAATAAGAGAGAAAACTAACAACTTTGGGGATGGAGCCTGCACAAAGGGGGGGGAGGGGTTGTTCTGGCAACAGAGTTATCTAACTCATGTCCAATACATTCATTTTTTTCTTATGTCAAATACACCGACCTTATTTTTCTGTATGACATTGTATATATAAGTATATCCTTACTAAGGGCACACCTCCCTGATTGAGTCTGGCGTTACCATGGTATTAGTAAGTTCGCTGGCAGTTCCCGCGATACACGATATGTTAACTTCACACAGTCCAGGCCGACCGCATACTATACTGGCGGACGAAGCCTTTCGATACTTGATGCAACGTGACACGAATTCGGCTGTGCTCTAGTGAGACCGCAGTAGTGCCACACTTAGGTGTGCACTCTCATGATATCTGACGTCACACGGGAGTTTGTTTTTTATGGACTGCTATTTCTGCGATCCTCTCATTTCATAGGTTAGTAGGTGTTAATTATATTATGTCATTGGTTAGTTATGTATAAATTCGTGTTACTCAACATACTTGTTGGAGAAAAATCTCCTTAGACCTTCTAGAACCTAGAACCTACAGAGCATGTCCACATTCCAATAGCCTTCAACAGTAGGTATCAGTGTAAAATGATCTGTGTACGCGGGGATGGTACTAAGTATAGTAAAACACATGGTATGTGAACACAATAGAAAATGGATTCCATTCCCTCACAATTCCTCCCTTTTGTGACTAATTTCAGGTACTGCTCAGGTGGTACATTGACATATGCTTATCACACATCCAGGACTTATCTGACCACTTCACCTGCTTCCCTCCTGAGCATCCTGAACATTACATCACAACGCAATTCATGTAAATCCATTGTAAAGGGCAGAATCTACATCCTATTGGTCTATATCCTTATACATGTCACCCTACCAACCCCTGAGTACTATAAGACATAGTACAGCGCACACACTGTCACAGCTTTCTTTTGCATAGCCCATGAAAGATATTATGATCACAATCTTTCTTAGTGATGCTGCAAGTGGTAAGAGTAACAATGTCCATAGCAGCATCAAGATACACAGATTCATGTTCCACAGTCTCTGGGCCAGCACCATTCTTCTTCAGCTGTCGCAGTCTTGTTGTAGTTTCTACACGTTGATGTGTCACAGGTACTTGGGATGACCCTTCAAAAGACTTTTCAGGTGTCACATCAGGACCATCTCATCACCTGGGTGCATGTCCTCTGCTGTAGCTACTTTATCAGGTTCTGGAACTAAAAACAGATACTTGGTTATGCACCTAAGAAAAAATGTACCTGCAGGTTTTGGACATCCCACCAATTCTCTATGACACCTCTGGACAACCTTAGGGAAATATATGTTCATCCATGGGGCAATTCTAAAAGCAACCTCAGTAGGTGAAAAGCCTTTTAATCCCAAGAGCTCTCGTCAACTATATTACTACCCCAACAGAGATTTTTACTTTATTCCTCGTTATAGTCTCTAGAATAAGTGAACTAACATATTCCTCGATCCCTGGATGTGGTCTTTACAGTTGCTTTAGTTACAGGATAGGGTTCAGATTACCCAGAAAAGAGCTCCACACACACATGTTCATAGCTACTTACCTTTGGTAGCTGTCCTTAGCCAATCTGCAACCTCTGGAAGGGGTAAAGCAGCTTCGGAGTGTATATATGAGGGTTTTTACCACTCTCCCTACATTGTACTAAGCATATATAAACATACTTGTGTAAATGGAAAGTAGCAAAAGTGAATCTAAGTGATACTCCATACGGAGCATATAGAGTCTTAGACTGGTGTCTTACCCTGTGGGTGCACTGAACCATCATAGGGTAAAGGGCCCTTGGCAGACATTGCTTGTCACCTTTTTGCCATAGTCCACCCTCCATCCATGGGGTCCCAGTTTTACTCCAGTCTTGCTTCCTCACCTGTGAAGCCTGTTTCTATAAAGACAGGAGTATAGATAAACGTACTGGGCCAGCAAGGGTCACGGACTGTACTGATACAGGCTCCTTTTCCCTCGGCTTTCTAGTAACCAGTATGGTCATTTCATGTATTATAGCTTTATAGGTTTTACCTTCTATTATGGACCTTTATTGTAACACTAAGACCTCTATCAGCTATTTCAAAGTCTCATAGTTGTTGATATACTTACTAGATCAGGTCAGAAATCACAAGGAATCGCAAAAGAGTCACATTTCTTACCCTCTGCCACTTTACATACCTCCATCAGTGCCTTCACCTCCGCCTCCTGAACAGACAGTTAGGTTAGGAGTGGTTCTGCTTTCGTTACCTCATGTTGTGTAACCACTGCATATCTGATGTAGAATTAACCTCATTCCTGGTTTCTAAAGCCATCTACAAAAAAACTCAAAATGCAGATTAATTATATATTCAATTTTGAAATATTAAAAGGTAACTGGTTCCTTAACCCCTTAACGCTCTGCGCCGTAGCTCTACGGCGCAGAGGTAAAAGGAGTGTATGAAGAGGGCTCACGGGCTGAGTCCTCTTCATACAAAGGTGTGGGTTTTTGCATTTTGCAGAAAACCCCCACCGCTAATAACCGTGGTCGGTGCTTGCACTGCGGTCGGTGCTTGCATCCCTGTCAAAGTCGCCGGCGGCGTTTAAACGCCGCCATCTTTTTTTACAATCGCCGCACCCCCGAACGTCATTGGGGCCGGTGATCGGTTGCCATGGTAGCCTCAGGTCTTCTTTTGACACGAGGCTACATGGCTTCTGGAGATTCGTTACAATGAGCCAGTGGCTCATTGTAATGAATGACCTGCAAAAAATGTCATATATTGCAATACATAAGTATTGCAGAATATGGTAGGAGCGATCTGACCATCTAGGGTTAATGTACTAAGAAATAGTGGGAAAAAAAAAAGAAAAAAAAAAGTTTAAAAAAGAAAAAAAAATTTAAAAAATAAAAAAAATTAATAAAATATTAAAAGTTCAAATCACCCCCCTTTCCCTAGAACTGATATAAAACATAATAAACAGTAAAAATCACAAACATATTAGGTATCGCCGCGTCCCAAAATGCCCGATCTATCAAAGTATAAAAACGGTTACGGCCGGCGGTGACCTCCGAGGCGGGAAATGGCACCCAAATGTCCGAAATGCGACTTTTACACCTTTTTACATCACATAAAAAATGAAATAAAAAATGATCAAAATGTCGCACAGACCTCAAAATGGTAGCAATGAAAACGACACCTCATTTCGCAAAAAATGACAACTCGCACATCTCCGTGCACCAAAGTATGAAAAAGTTATTAGCGTCAGAAGATGGCAAACATTTTTTTTCTTTTTTGTACACATTCGTTTAATTTTTGAAAATGTATTAAAACACAATAAAACCTATATATATTTGGTATCACCGCGATCGCACCGAACCAAAGAATAAAGCTGAGGTGTTATTTTGAGTGCCATTCAAAGTCGAAAAAACTGAGCCCACAAGAACGTGACGTAACGTTTTTTTTCAATTTTTCCACATTTGGAATTTATTTTCAGCTTTGCAGTACACAGCATGTTAAAATAAATAACATTACGGGAAAGTAAAATTTGTTATGCACAAAATAAGCCCTCACACAGGTCTGTACACGTAAAAATGAAAACGTTATGGATTTTTGAAGTTGGAGAGCGAGAAATGAGCGGAAAAACCCTGCGTCCTTAAGGGGTTAATCATTAAGGTAATACAAAATTTTAAATACAACCTGTCTACTTCATGTCTCCCCCCTTTGAATCTAGTGAAAGTAGTGGAGCTGGATTCAATGCAATACATCATAAAGAGGGCACATTATAACCAAGGTTTCTAGTCATGAAGAGGTGAAATAGTAACAGGATAGTCCAAAACTACTGCAGAAGCTTTTTATGCACAGGCAGCAGTAGGATACAAAACCAAGAAGGGTCCAGGTTGTCATGTTACATAAAGATCCAAAGAGTGTCTGGCCTGTTTCCTCTCCTCTCAGGTGCTTGGCTTAAACTTAAATGAGAACAATAGAAAATGAGTAATATACTCCAGAAAAACACAGTTTTGGGACCAATGCCGATGTATCAATGCTTTATTATTTTAAAACTATACAGTCATACTGGGGGCACATACTGAGCAGAAGCATCACTAGAGCCAGTGACGTAGGAGGCTTCTAGAAGTATGACCCAGTATGACCTGAGTGTTATAACTTCTGCCTAAAAAGCTCCTAATAATTATCTCAGTCATAGCTGCTGAATAGGACTAATAGTGTGGGATCATAGGGAGGTTTTACTCCTGGTTAAAACATTAAACTTACAGAAGTTGCAGCAAATCAAACCCAAAATCTGCTTAGGGCCATCAGGGTTATCAGTCCTCAGTAATGAACTCACATTCTCATTGTTCCTTTCTTCTCTTAACATTCCATCACTTGTCCCCCCCCTCCCCCTGTGTTCACTGAGACAAGGGGGGAGGCAGCCCCCTCCTTCTCCCTGTGGTGTCTGTAGTACTACGTGTCCCAGCATACCAGGAGAACAAAGAAGGAATCTAACACACCATTGTAACATCTAAGTTCACTGTATCATCCTACTCAAATTGCAAAAACTTTTGACCACACCCTTCAAACTTTAGGTGTATTTATAAAGTTTTGCACTACATTTCTGATGTTATTAAACATAAATCAGAAGATTTCTCAGGTCCAAGCCTAGCCTGCAATGAACAATGTCCACAATTGTGTGCTGGACTTTCCTCACATCTGGTAACTCTGATGAAATACCATTAGCACTATACATGATATAGACAAAACACATATTTATATCTTTGCCATAATCTGCAGGACTGTATAATGGAATAAACTCATAGAACACCTACAGTATCTGGCAAGGGTCAGGTCAGGGAATCCAATTGGGACTGCACAACCGTCCAGGAGCTCTCCCCACAGAAGACCAAAATCCATAACAAATATGTTACTACCCGGGTTTTTGGACTTTGTGCCTTCTTATCTAAGAGTCACCTCTCAGAACTTCAGTCTCCCACATTTATTCCCTGGGTACTATATCTTAGTTGTCCTTTAAAGTTACAGCAATAGCTAAATACAGCTAAGCGGACTGTGGGTGCAAATCCAAAGATCTTTAGGCAATACATCATTCTCCATACCACTGGTCTACTAAAGTATATCAAAGTGAGATGCCCCCTACAGGAGAAACATCTGAAGACTATGTCTTTGTTCTGTGCAGAGCCCGCACTTTTTCTAATCTAGCCTTGACTGGATATATTCCAGTGTGGGGGTTGGGTCTAGGTGCCACACTGCACATGTGTCCCGGCAGTCTGGGTCTTTGTTCCATACATCAATTCATCCACCATTTTAGGGTGGAGGTAGAACTTTTCCTGAACGTTGTCTTTGTCTTTTGTCTATCCAACGTTTTTGTCCGTCATCGTCATAACACTCATACAACACACAATTTCCTATGACTGTTTCTTTATAACCTCCTCTGGTCACTTCCTCTGTAACTTTGTTCTATCCACTTACAATTTCCGTTGTATCATTATTATGCAACCAGCCTTTGTTCTTTTAAGAACCTTTCAATTTACTAACATCCAAACTTCCATCTTTTGGCATACTTGTCCTTTTCCAACATTCTCTGACATCCTTTTACAGTATCTTTTACCTCTCTCTCTTTCACGATCTGTAGTGCTGGTTTCCCTCCGAATTGCCTCTCATCCTACCTAGCAAATTTTCCCATAATTTTCTATATATCTCTAGTGCCGGCACACACTCACAGTCACTCTTCCTTAGGGCAGTTTTAACCACTTTTATTTTATTTTTTTCCTAAACCTATGCCCGTCAAGAAATGACCGTAGTCCCCTTCCTTCAAGCAGATTTGGATCCTACCACACAAAAAAATTTATAAAGTCTGACTGTCCAAACTCAGTCTCCTTTGTCTCAAGCGAATTACGATCCACCAACTACTTTTCAAGGCTGACTCTTTAGGTAGGGGCTATTCTAGGATGTTACTTTCTTAAAACCAGTACAGGACAGTAAAAGTGCTATCAAACACACATGTTCAAATTCACACAATACCCATATACACTACCACACATCACATGGAGTTTTCAAATAATAATAACAAGATTCTTTGAACTGGCATGCAATATAGGCATGAAACTCACCGGACGAGGGGAAATCCAAACAAGGAGAGACAGAGCAAATTGTAAGAATAAGCTTCTTACCTTTTTGTGCAGCTGCATGGTCTGTCTGTCCTGAAAGGATGATCCCCACAATGTCCGGTAAGCTTCAAGCAGTGGTCCAGTCTCATCTCGGGTATTTCGGCACCAGGTTGTTGGAGAAAAATCTCCTTACTCCGATGTGATGTGGTTCAAATTATTGTATAGTACGAGCTGCTCGGTGAATCACTCAGACCTTCACAAGTGTTTGAGAGGATTCCAATTTATTTAGGTAGCAGACAGTTTTTATAGGTTCTTGGGACAAAGAACCTACTGAGCATGTCCACATTCCAATAGCCTTCAACAGGAGGTATCAGTGTAAAATGATCTGTGTACGAGGGGGATGGTACTAAGTATAGTAAAACACATGGTATGTGAACACAATAGAAAATGGATTCTATTCCCTCACATACTCTGCACTCCCCCAGAAGAAGCCCATTGTGCGAAACATGTGTCGGGGTCGTGCACACCCTCAGGGTTTGTATTACTGACAGGGCATTCCCCCTTTTTTTTACTCACACCACTTGGGACACAGAGGTTTTCTCCCCATTTGTTATAGGGGTCTCTATGACTGGATAGACGCTATTGACACACATGCGCTGCCATCTTTCTGGTGCCATATTGAGACAAAATTTAAACCCGTCTCCCACAAGGGTAATTTGTATTAACCGAGGAAGCGTGATCGAAACGCGTCTTGGGGTGTTCGTTTCAGTTCACTTAACACCATGGGTAAGTTACTGGTCTAACTTTGTATGTCCTTATGCCCTGACCATTTGGATCAATTTTTCTGAACTTTTGGAAGTGAATGGAAGACTGGAACAACGAGATGGTCTACCTATAAATAATCCTTACAGGGGTATTTCAGGAATAAGCATAATTCATATACAAATGGGTACTCAAAATATAAGCTAAAGTGTAATTAGTTGTTATTTAAAATTTTGCTCCCCTTAGCAGAAAATGCTGGTGACATAGACTGTAATAAAGAATTAAAATGCTACTGGCCCTTTAATCCAGTTCGTTGATTTCCTTCGCGTGGTCCGTTGCGGAGCAGACACAGGACAGAAGATGGCCGCTGGTCACATGTCCACATCACATGTCCACATCACATGTCCTGCACCTGCCTGGGCAGGTCATGTGATCACCACTACGTTTGGCTATAGTCGGTTGGTTGAAATGCATCCAGTATGGCCAGTGTTGTGGTGATGTGCAGGGATGGCAGTTACACATCATTACTATGGTAACAGAGCAGCACAGTCTGTTACATCATCACTGGGAGCAGAGCATAAGAGGGAGGAGGAGTTACTGAAAACTAAAGGATCATGGAACTTGTAGTTTCCAGTGGCGGCCATCTTAGTGATAACTTCACCTAATTTAGAGAGGCCATAAATTTTGTAAATCATAAAATCTTCCCCTACCCATGGATAAAGTACTTATCTGCCTGAAACTTGTAGATCTCTCACTTCTGCTGTTCTTTGCCAGCAGGAATAGATTGTTTGTGTATCAGTGTGAGCTGGTCTTGGAACAGGGGGAAGGGGCTGCTGCAGAGAGCACAGAAGAGCTCAGCTCCACAGCATCGGGCAATATGGTTGCCGAACCCTAAATCAGAAGATACATGGTCAGAAACTAGAGGCAACTGAAATTGCGTACACTGGGAATTATATCTGTGAAATGCAGTATTTTTGTTAATAACTTTGAAATCAAGAGTGTTATTTTGTTTTCCTGAGTATACTTAAGAAACTTGTCTTCATGGTAATACCCCTTTAAGTACATATAGGGAGTGAGGTATATCAAAATGAGAAAAATGGGAGGCTAGTACAAACAATGAGCCTACATGACCGTACCTAATCTACATATTACCGCATAGATTTTATGTAGATTAAGTACGGTCATGTAGGCTTTATTGAAACATGGTGGGAGTTTTCTTGCAGTAGTTTCCCAACAGGACAAGTTTTTTTCCTGGGTACATTGGGGGAGATTTATCAGCTGTTTAAGTTTAAGAATGTGCTTGGTTGCCATGGAAAACTAATCTCATTCTCAAGCCAAGTGTCACAGGTGCCCCTGCGACCCCTGTCTCGGGTTGCAGAAGTACCAGTGTCCTTCTGTGTGGCCTGCATCTCCCGCTGTTCCTCGCACGCGTCGCCTCTGCCTAGAGTGCGCACGCACCAGTTCTGTTAAATTTAAAGGGCCAGCACACCGATAATTGGCGCTGGCCATCTGCCTTTCCTGATAAATTTCCAGCCCCTCTCTGTGCTCCCTGCCAGATCTTTGTGTTCATGTCTAAAAGAAAGCTGTTCCTTGGGACCTGTTTCTGTGAAATGACCTCCCGTTGTGATCCCGTACCTGTACGCAATTCTGCTCCACTTAGACTCCGGTCCCAGGTATCGGCTTGTGTCATCGTCCGCGGTGGTCCAGGGGGTTCACTACCCCAGAAGACTGACAATTAGCTTGATAAATCTCCCACATTGTTTCAATTTTGTATTTGACATTTACTTTTTCATTAATTGTTGGTGTGTATAAAAATTTACAGTTTTTGACTATTGAGTTTCTAAATAGCGATGGGCGAATTGATTCTAACGAAGTGGAATTCGATACGAATTTCACTAAATATTAGATTTGTCATGAAGCCGAAGTTTATGCTGAAAGAATTTTTTTCCCCTCTTTTTTCAGCTAAATGGGTGTGAGCATAACAAGTGACATAGGGCAGAGAACTCTGGGAAGGAGAAAGGAACACCCCAATGACATATGCAGACCTGTAAGCCAATCAGCCACCGGCAGGCTTATGTGATGTCACACAGGCTCACATATCTGTGAAAACTGTCGTCCATTTGCAATCCCAGCATTTTACACTGCATGTGCTGGCTGTAGCCTCTAGCTGCTGCTACTGTACTGTGCAGTAGCGATTCCTGCTCCAATCCCCTGATGTTCTTTAAGGGGGATCTGTATACCCCTAATAGCAGTTCTGTTTAGTGACAGAATCAAATAGGACGAAATCTGTTTCACATTCATGTATCTGCAGTAGCGATTTGTGGACCTTTCACTGGATGTCAGTTGTGGGGTATCTTTATAACGCAAATTGCCATACCTTTTTGTGGCTATAGTTTAGAGCCAGATTTACGTGTCAAATCCACATCGTTTATAAACCACTATGTCAGACAGAAATGGGGCAGGTGGAGCAGGCAGAGGTCGCAGCACAGTAAGGGGACGTCGCAGCAGGGGTGACTCTGTGAGGCCAGAACTGCCGTTGTCATCTAACGGCAGTGTGTTGATCAACCGCCCAAAGGTTGTTGAATGGTTGACTAGGTCATCCAATTCCTCAAATATAACATCTGACAACCCCAGCCAAGAGTCTGTGGGTTCCTCAGATAAAACAATTAGTTGGCATGGCCCAGAAGCAGGTCAGCGGCCCTCACCTGTCCTCAATCAGCCCCTGTTCTGTTCCTTTCCCTCAGCCAGAGAGCTACAAGGTGGTCTGGGCTCAGCGCCACTATTCAGCAAGGAAGAAGTGTTTGAGGACAGTCAGCAGCTGCTTGGCAGTGAAGTGGTGGAGCAGACTTCTGCTGCTTCCTGCAGTAGGCAGGCTGTGCAGAATGACACTGGTTTGAAGAGTAGCAGTGACCGGGAAACGCAAATTGACGATGATGTAGTCGATCGCACTTGGCAGCTGGGTGTAGCAGGGGATTCATCATCATTGGGCAAAGAGAGTGTCAGCATGCGTGTCAGGCAGCGGAGCAGGCAGCAAGTCGCTACTGTGGCTGTGAGTCAACAGGGTGACAGCAGTGCGAGGAAGGGAGCCAAGCGGCCGCGGAGTAAAACCCCGATTCACAGGTCCAAGTAAGCAGCGCCACAGGGGCTCAGCTAGACAGTGGGGGTAGTAGTTACTCATTGCAGTCTTGGCGGTAAAATTACCACCTTGGTGGTGTGGCAGTTTTTTGTAAAGAACCAAAGGAGGCAAGCGTGGGTATTTGTCGTATCTGCGGGCAGAAAGTGAAGTGTGGCAAGGGAGCTAGTGGCACACATGCTGTTTCAGAAAGTCAAGGCTCCAGCACCTCTGCCGAAGGGAGCCGTTAGTCTTTGACATCATCTCCCGGTCCAGATGCTCCTGCTCCTTGCTACGTATGCCGCCCGCAGTCGTTGAGCGAGGCGATTAAGAGATAACTCAATGCGTCTAGCCATTCTAAGGTGCAGAAGCTGACCGTGCTCTTGTCCAAGTTGTTGGTATTGCAGTCTCTCCCTTTCCAAGTCGTGGACTCTACCACGAGCTTACCAGTTTCTTCCAAGGTGCATAGCAGCGCGGACGTGTGGTCCGGTCCAGTACATGTCCTTTACAGCCCTCAGGGTTAATGTGCATCCTGCCCAGCCACACCAACAACTTCCACAAGAGACAGCGCTTTCTCCTCCACGTTGTCAAAATACTGCTCCTGCGCCAGTGTCTGCCTCCACCTCCTACTTCTCCAACACCAACTCCACAAGTGCTGCTCCATCATACCACTTGTGAAGGGAACAGTGGTGGCATGCAGTTCTATACCTGGTCACACGGGAGGAACTGCTCCGTGTCATGCAACATGAAATCAATGTGTAACTTTCTCTGCGACAACTAAAAATCTGAACCATGGTGACAGACAATGGGAGGAACATGGTGTCCGCGCTGCACCAAGGAGGGATGGTCCATGCGCCCTGCATGGCGCACGTGTTGAATCTGGTTGTCAACAAGTTCCTGAAGTCTTCCATTCATCTGCAAGACATTCTAAAAATGGCCAGGACACTATGCACGCACTTCAGCCATTCTTACAAAGCCAAGCACACCCTCCTCGAGTTGCAGTGTCAGAACAGCCTACCCCAACATAGTCTGATGCGATGCGATGTTTCCACCCATTGGAATTCCAGCCTCCATGTGTTAGACCGCCTGAACAGAGAAAAGCCATTATAGATTTTTTGATGATGTAAGCGGACCGGAGTACTCCCCTGTGTAACTTTGATGTCAGCCACTGGCAGCTTATGCGTGACACCTTCCGTTTGCTCAGGCCCTTTGAAGTGGCCATGTTATTTGTCAGTCTCCAGGGTTGCGGGATGAATAACGTCATTCCATTGCTTCATGTCCTGGAACTCATGCTGCAAAATCGGTCTGGTCAGGGCACTGGAGAAGTGGAGACTACATCTCATAACTACATGAGTCTGGTGGGGGCTGTACTGGAGGAGGAGGAGGACATTGGAGCGCAAGCAGAGTCCACTGTAATTTGTGGTTTTTCTACTCAGGTGGCAGGAGAGGAGGAGCAGGAGCATTCGGAGGAGGTAGAAGACAAGGCAGATGACCCAGAAGCAATGTGGCAGCATACAGTGGAGATGGAGGCCGGGAGTCCCTCAGAGTCGCTTGCACAAATGGCCCGCAGCATTCTGCGAGAGGAGAGAGTATATTTGTGAGATGGCGTGTGTTGGTGCTGTGTTAAAATAGAGAAGTCCCTCGATTGATGTCAGAGAATCTGCATATGCCGCATTACAGCCCGCACTAAGTATGAAGGACCGTAGCTGGGAGTATTCAAACTGGCGGGACAAAATACCCCTGGAGGTCAAACTTCTCCACAGCCGTAGTGCCTCTTTTAACACAGTCCTGCGGGAATCCACGGCAAGAGCCTGAGGAGAACCGGAGATGGGGCCTGTTCCAGCGCTACCCATTGCTTATCTACAACGTGATGTTTCCAATCTAGAAGGCGCAGAAGAATTGTTGCCTGATGGTACGTTTAAGATCCGGAAGACCCACTCCCCCCATAGCTTTTGATCTAATTAGGACTTTCCACACTATTCTAGGGCGAGACGTCCCCCAAATGAAACGCATCATAGTACTGTGTAGAGGACGGAAAAAGCTTGCCGGTGGGGTTATTGGCACACCCTGGAATATATACAGAAACCTAGGGAGTACATCCATCTCAATTGATTCCACCGAACCAGGACAATTTCCTCTTATCATATGATTGCAGGACCCTCATGGTGCGTTCCAGGAGTGGTGTATAGTTTAACGCGTATAGTTTAGACAAGTCATGTGGGATTGAGACCCCTTAGTACCGTATGGAGGTTGTATCTCTAATACATTGCACCTCATCCTGAGGGAGTGAGATGTTGAGGGCCTCAGATTTGGAATAGTTGATTTTGAACTACACTATACTCTTTAAATTCCTGAATAATGGAAGGGAAAGTGATCCTGGGCTGAGACACATATAGCAGTAGGCAGGGTGGTGAAAGATCCACGGCACAGGCCCCAATGCATTTGTATCAGACTTTCAGTAATGCCCCCTCCTGTACATAACCCCCTCACATGTGTCTGTGCCAGTAACAACTTTACCGAGGGTATATTCAGTTAGGAGACTGACTTACATCTAGTGACTGCAGGTGACATCACTTCACATCCACTTCATTATAAGGGTGGTAGCACACGTGACGTTTTGAACCTGCTGTTAGTCCGTTTTTAGTCGTGCGTTTTCAGTCCGTTAAAAAACACATCCATTTTTGTCCGGTTTTCCCAATGCCGGGTCTAATGCCTGTAACTGCAATGTGTGACAGCACCCTGACAGTGTTATCCTGCTGCTGCCCCTAACACTCTCCCAAAATACTTTAAGGGTGATGTCACACGTGGCGTTTTGAACGCACTTTTGGCCCGTTTTAAGCAGCCCATCATAAACGTTTTTATATTTTTGACCACTTTGAATTTATATAATTGATCAAACCTGTCAAAAACGGATGTGTTTTCAAAAAACGGACAGCTTAAAAATGGGCCAAAAACACGTTCAAAACGCCACGTGTGCCATCACCCTAAGGGTGGTGGCACACGTGCCGTTTTGTCTGCGTTTGTGTTTGCAACGCCTGCGATCGGGAACGAGCCGTCGGTGTTTTGTATTAATTTAATGCAAAACACCGGGCGGCTCATAGTTTCATAGTTTCATAGTTTATACGGTTGAAAAAAGACACTTGTCCATCAAGTTCAACCAAGGAAGGGATTTAGGGGAAACAATCCTATATAGCATAACAATCAATGTTATTTAGGTGTAAAAAGGCATCTAGACCCTTCTTGAAGCTCTCCGCTGTCCCTGCTGTGACCAGCGCCTGAGGCAGGCTATTCCACAGATTGACAGTTCTCATAGTAAAAAAGCCCTGTCGCCTCCGGTGATTAAACCTTGGTTTCTCCAAACGGAGACAGTGCCCCCTCGTCTTTTGATTTGATTTAATCTGGAACAACTTACCACCATATTTTTTGTATGGACCATTCATATATTTATATAAATTAATCATGTCCCCTCGTAGTCGTCTCTTTTCCAGACTAAATAAATCTAGTTGTTTTAATCTTTCCTCATAACTAAGACCCTCCATACCCCTTATCAGTTTTGTGGCTCTACGTTGAACCTTCACCAGCTCCAGGGCATCCTTTTTATGGACCGGTGCTCAGAACTGGACAGCATATTCCAGGTGTGGCCGAACCAGTGCCTTGTATAGTGGTAATATTACATCCCTATCACGAGAGTCCATTCCACCTTTGATACATGACATGATCCTACTAGCTTTAGAGGCAGCTGATTGACATTGCATGCTGTTATTCAATTTATGATCTACTAGTACCCCCAGGTCCTTCTCAACAAGGGACTCTCCCAGATTTACTCCCTCAAGGACATATTTTGCCTTTGGATTATTGGCCCCCAGGTGCATAACCTTACATTTATCCACATTAAACCTCATTTGCCAAGTGGATGACCAAACATTCAGTTTGTCCAAGTCACCCTGAAGCCTATGAACATCCTCCATAGACTGTATTACACTACACAGTTTGGTGTCATCTGCAAAAAAAGACACAGTGCTATTAATTCCTACCTCTATATCATTAATAAATATATTAAATAGTAGTGGGCCAAGCACAGAACCCTGAGGTACACCACTCATAACTGGAGACCATTCCGAGTAGGAATCATTGACCACAACTCTCTGGATACGATCCTTAAGCCAGTTTTCAATCCAATTGCAAATGATTTCTGCCAAACCAAGAGCCCTAATTTTACCCATCAGGCGTCTATGAGGGACAGTGTCAAATGCCTTTGCAAAGTCCAAGAACACAATATCCACAGCTGATCCTCCATCCAGGCACCTGCTCACCTCTTCATAGAATCAGATAAAGTTAGTTTGACAACTTCTATTCTTAGTAAACCCATGCTGGCTATCACTTATTATACTATTTGATGTCACATACTCCAGTATGTAGTCTTTTACTAACCCTTCCAGCACTTTCCCCACAATGGAAGTTAAGCTTACAGGCCTGTAATTGCCTGGCGAAGTTCTAGAGCCCTTTTTATATATTGGCACTACATTTGCCTTGCGCCAGTCACTTGGCACCACACCAGACATTACGGAATCCCTGAAGATTTTAGACAGTGGTACAGCAATAACAGAACTGAGTTCTTTAAGAACTCTGGGGTGTAACCCATCTGGTCCAGGAGCTTTCTACACATTGATTTTATAGAGCTTAGATTGGATAATGCCTACATTCAGCCAGTCTACTATATTACAGGGTGCATTACCCGCACTGGCACCACCCAAGTCAGAAGTTCTCTCTTCTATTGTATAAACGGAGCTAAATAACCTATTAAGTATCTCCGCCTTCTCTTGGTCTCCAGTCACCGATGCCCCATTTTCGGAATAAAGGGGTCCAACCTGTTGTGACCCATTTTTTTTTGCATTGATATACCTAAAAAATTTCTTGGGATTTGTTTTGCTATCTTTAGCCACCTGTCTTTCATTTTGTATTTTGGACGATTTGATTTCCTTTTTACAGATTTTGGTAAGTTTTTTGTAAGTATTGAAAGCCTCAGGTGACCCACCAGATTTATATTTTTTAAATGCCCTCTTTTTCTCATTAATTGCCCTTTTAACTGTAGCTGTAAGCCACAAGGGGTGTAATCTAGCCCGTCTATACTTGTTACCTATTGGGATAAATTTAGAAGTATAAAAACCCAGGATAGATTTGAATTTCTCCCATTTAACATTAGTATCACCATGTGACAGTATCTGATCCCAGTCTATATCCTGTATTGCAGCCCTGAACTTTTGGAAATTCAAAGTTTTCGATTTTCCCACCTGTTTCTGCTTTTTAAAGTTTAAGAGGAAAATAATTATATTATGATCGCTTTTCCCAAGGGGTTCCCTGATACTGACATTTTGGACAATCTCCGCATTGTTAGAAATCACAAGGTCCAACAATGCGTCACCTCTTGTGGGATCTTCTACAAGCTGCACCATAAAATTATCCTGAAGAATGTTCATAAAATGCCTCCCCTTCACAGATGAAGACGAGCCCTGACCCCAATTTATATTTGGAAAGTTAAAGTCTCCCATTATCACTACGGTCCCCTCCTGTGCAGCCCGCTCCATCTGTTTATATAGGTGACCCTCTATTTCCTCAGAGATGTTAGGGGGTCTATAAATTACACCAAAAATAATTTTCTCAAAGCTCTCTTGGCTTTTAATTTCAACCCACAAAGTTTCAGCCTCCTCACACTCTGAGACCCCTGTCATGTGCCCCACACAGATCCCCCTGTCATGTGCCCATATAGATCCCACCGTCATGTGCCCATATAGATCCCACCGTCATGTGCCCATATAGATCACCCTGTCATGTGCCCATATAGATCACCCTGTCATGTGCCCATATAGATCCCCCTGTTATGTGCCCATATAGATCTTCCTATGTTCTCCCTCTCACCTCACTCCTGCAGCTCCGTGCACTGCTTCCCCCTGCAGGTCATGAGATCGTGACATCATCACAGGTCCTGCAGGGAAAGCAGTGAACACTAGAATCGTGAAGAGAGAGAGGATGATGCCCGGGCACCGGGACCTGATGTCCTGCTGACCCAGGGAGATCCGGGGCACCGGCCAAAAGATCTGGGGCACGAGACCCGGATCTTTTGACCTAGCGACGCCCCTGGCAATAGGTCATCTGCATATAGGGCTGCCTTGCAGTGTCGAGAGCCTATCTGAATGCCATGGATGCTAGAGTTTTTCTGAATAGCAATGGCCAGGTGCTCCATTACGATTATGTACAATAACGGAGACAATGGACACCCTTGTCTCGTGCTGTTCTGTATAGGGAAAGACATGGACAGTTGCCCGTTGACCCTAATCCTGGCCATGGGTCCGGAGTACAGAGCCAGTATTTTACCCAGAAATTTCAGGCCCAGTCAAATTTGCTTCAACGCTGCCTTCATAAATCCCCAGTGAACCCGATCAAATGCCTTTTCCATGTCGATTGACAACAGACAAGAGGGGATTGACCACGCACAAGTGTGGGACATGAGAAGGAGTGTTTTATTTAGATTGTCGCAAGCCTCTCGGCCTTGAACAAAGCCGACTTGGTCCGTGTGTATTAACAAAGGTAGGTGAGGAGCCAGCCTCTCCGCCAGTATTTTAGAGTATAGTTTGACATCAATATTAATTAAAGAGATAGGTCTATAGCTGGCTGGGAGAGACAAGTCCTTCCCTGGTTTCGGTAGGAGACTAATATGGGCCTCCAAAGAGGATTCCGGGAACCCATGAGTCCATGGAGACAGCGTTAAATATTCTGGCCAGTAACGGAGCGAGAGTGTCCTTAAATTGTTTATAAAATGCTGGAGTAAAGCCGCCTGGGCTCTTCCCCGCTGGCGTGTTCTTCATGACGTTAAGAACCTCCTCCCCCTCGATTCCATAGCCACTGACAAGTTGGCCAGGTCTGTCGAAGTTAAAGAGAACTTGTGTCGCGTCTCCAGCATTTGAATACGTTCTGTTAGGTCGCTTATCCGAGCTAAATTGTCTCTCTTGAGTCGGGTACCATGTCTGATAAAAATGCATCGCAGGTTGCCCTTAAGCGATTCTCACTGACCTGGTAAACGGGAAGGGTCATCAGTCCCTAATGACTGTATGTAGGAGGTTATGTGTTCCGTAACATCGGTGGTACATTAGGGGTCCCTAAGAAGTGGAGTATATTTCCGATCAAAGCTGTGGGTTCCGACGACAACACATTGTGGCTTAACAGGAAAAAGTCGATCCTACTGTATGAGCCGTGCGTGGGGAAAAAGTAATAGTAGCCGCGGTCCTGAGGGTATGGGTAAAGTTAAAGTCACCCCCTGCTAAATCTCAGATGACCTTCAGCGAAATCCGACAACAGCTCCTGCATCGCTCTACAGCAAGGGACAGGGTTACTATTAGGTAGGTACCAAAGTGAGCATCTGACCCCATATTTAACCTTCACAAAAACATACCTGCCTTCGTTGTCCTCGTGTAAATCCAACACTTCATGTGGCAGCGATTTATGAAAGGCAATAGACACCCCTTTTGATTTTGCCTCTGGGTTAGCGCTGTGGAACCAGTGCGCGTAGTAGCGGTCGCGTATACTCGGCACGCTGGTTGACTTGAAGTGCTTCTCCCACAAGAAGAGAATATTAACCCTCTGCTTGTGCATATCATACAGGATCTGAGATCGTTTCTGTGGGACATTCATTCCCCTCGCATTGAGGGACCCTATCTTGAGAGCATCCATATTGAGGATCAAAGTCCAGCGACCAGGGGAAAACACAGAAGGTAAAACAGCAAGAGGGTAGACAATGCAATAGGGATGACCCAGGAAGGTGTTGCGTACTATAAAGTCTGTCTTTCTGTCAAACAGAAATTAGTAAGGATAAAAGGGGTAACAAACAGCAAACAACACTAAGGAGAGGGAGAACAAGTAAGCTACAAACAAATCACAAATAATATATTGGGGAAACAACAGTAACAATTCCGTGAGCAGCCTGCTGACCACGGACTCCCCGGTGGGTAGTAAACTAGCTGTGGACCATACCCTTACCCACGCCACCACAACCGTTAATTACACATCGTGAAAAGAAGAACTCTTAAAGTATCCAGCAAAAAGAAGAATCAGGGGAAGGAAGAGGAAGGGAAAGAAGGAAGAAAGAGAAAAAGGAAGGGGAAGAGGAAGAGGAAGAGAGAGGGAGAGAAAAGAAAGAGAAGATGCCCTAGGATGTGAAAAGGACGCTGCGCCTACCAGTGCAAGATCAGCACAAAAACAATGTGAGCCTCCTCAATTAAATAGCATTTACATCATAGGCCCCTAAGGGCATAGTACAATAGGCTCGTCGGACTTGAATAAAGCCGTTATTCTCAATATGCAATAGGGCCAGCAAAATTAACACATGTTGCAGAACTTAGCATTATTCCAGAGGGGGAGGCTGAGGATCCAGGCCCCGACCGACAGGAGCTCCCCTCTGCACTGGTGTAGGAAGGCCTGGCCATTCTGTTATGACCGGGGCAGGAATTTCCAATGCTTCGGCTAAGGCCGGAATCTCACTAGGGTGATGAATAACAAATCTCCGATCTGCTCTCCTTATCTGCAGGCGGAACGGAAATCCCCATGAATAGGCAATATTCCTTTGTTGTAGCTCGTTCAGCAGAGGTTTAAGAGCTTTTCTCTTAAGTAGAGTCAGGCGAGATAGGTCAGGAAGAAGGTGTAATTGAGCCCCTCCATGTACGATATTGCCTGCCAATCGAGCTTTAGACATAATGCCGTCCTTTAGCTGATAGCGATGAACCCTACAGATTACGTCTCTGGGTTGTTCCTGTGTGAGGGCCATGCCTGTAGCGAACGATGGGCCCTATCCAGTTCCAGGGGAGAGTCAGCCGGGACTTCTAGTATGGAGTTAAAAATTTGGCGTAGAGTCTCGTGAAGCTGAGAGTTTTCCACTGTCTCCGGGAGGCGGCGGACCCTGATGTTATTACGTGTTCCCTGCGTCGTCCATCATCTCTGGTAGGTATAATGCGGAGATAAGAGCTCAGGGTGCGCAGCTCAGCAAGAGCGCCCAATGGTTCAATGGTGTATCTGGCCAGTTACCTCCTTTCTCAGGCCACAGCACCAGGGATTAGGGAGCTGACATTAGCCTCTGCCCCTGGTCATCGCTCAGAGATCCTGGTGCAGATTCCTCAGGCCAGATCCCCGGATCCCTATGCCCCCTCTGTTGGGCATCCACTTCATCAGCCCAGGATGGGCCCGGTTTTGGGGAGCAGAGAGAGGGCCCTCTATGCCGAGAGCCTAAGGAGGCAGGAGACAGATTATCCCCTCTGTGCCCAGCTGTATGGTCTGCTAGAGCAGAAGGGAGAGGACGGCACAACCTCTACATAGCCGGGACCTAGTTCGGTGTAAAGGATCTCCCTCTGTGCTCCTCCGGGAGCATCATGGATCTCTGCTACTACCTGCCGCAGAGCGGGGCGCGGTGACGCACGCTCTGGCACCTCATGTCCACCCCCACTAGAGATCTCCTGTGCGGCCGCCATCTTGGCCATGGGCTGCTCCGAGGGCAGCGCCTCAGGTTCACCCGGTCCGGCATGCAATTCCGGGCTTCTCTTCCTGCCTGCAGGACAGTCTGTGCGCTGCTGCGGCTCCGATGCCAGGGCCGGATCCTGCCTGACAGCAGAGGGTCCCGAATAGTTCTCGGCGGGTGGCGGGCCAGCTGTCATCTTAGAAGCCCGGATCCCGGCCGCAGTGCCTAAATCCGCCAGATATCTGCCGATTCCTCAGGTGGATGCTCTGCCTGCTTGCACCGCGGGTGGTTTAGATTGTGTCCCCCGTTTTGCGCCCATCAAGAGTGAGGGGGGTCGCTGGATACCGGGGTACAATGGGAGGATGTGGGGTGAGTGCAGGAGGGCTTTCAATGTGCGGCCATCACCATCCACAGCCAGGCCAGGCCCCATCCAGGGTTATTATGAGCATTTTAACCCACAAGATACTGGCCAAAATCTAATACAAATTGAATGGTGTAGATGAAAAATTTCTAGATGCCTTTACGGATCAGTACAGTAGAAACCCCTGAGAAAACTACACCCCTCCATGAATTAATCTAGGGGTGTAATAAGCATTTTAACCCCACTGGTGGACCCCAAGTGCATAGTACAAAATATCAATTATGTCATCTTGTGCCCAGCTCCTGCCACAGGAGACAAACACCCCAAAAATCATGATGCGGATTCTCCGCGGTACGGCAATAGCCCCAATGTGGCAATTATCTACAGGCTGGGCACACTGCAGGGCTCTGCAGGGAAGCTGCAGCATGATGTATAAACTGTGGAGAGTGCATCAGGCTAAATAGTTCAGGGGAAAATCATATATCCAGGGAGGTGTAATAAATCCTAAAACAATCCTTCATGCATAAACCTGGTTTCTCGGGGCATGTGTCACACTTGTAAATGTTTTGTTTCTTTATGCCTCACTTGAAGCACACCCTGCACCTTTTTTGTGTCCTTCTCTTGCTGGCAGTGGGGAACTTCTCCTTGAACTTCACCTTACTGTTCTCCAAAAATCAAATGCCTGACTACCACCTCTTCAAATGCCCCTCTGGCCTGCACATCGATGTAGCAAGTAAGCATTATACACTACATCTGCATGATGTGCACGGCCAGCTTCTTGTACAACACCCTCGATGTCCGCATGACATTATATGGCTTGGTCCCACAAGTAAATCTATTCAAAATTCCTGAAACATTGTGATGGCGTGCCAAAGGTAACACTTTGGGTGTTCAGACCTACAGTAGTTAGGATTAAATGAGCATTAGGAAAACTACACACCCTTCCTCTCACTGCGGTTGAAGCCACTCTGGGTGTTTAGAACCACTTACATCCCCTGGAGCTATTTGTAACATATTTAGAATTTTGCAGCATTAATGAAAAATCATCTTTTATTCTTTTGTTGGAAGCACACAGTCAGGCTACTCCATCTCCTGCAGTCAGTCTGCTCTGCCCACTCCATGCATTTGAATTCCCATGCCAGAAGCATGGAGCGGCCAGAGCAAACTGATTGCAGGAATTGGGGTTGCCTGACTATATCTGACTGCTACAAAAGAATAAAATATGATTTTTCATTCATGTTGCAACTTAAAAATATGCTAAAACACTTCCAGGGAACTGCATATTACATAATAAGGTACTGTTTGTATGCTTGTAGGATTAGTGTCATGACAGGTTTGCTTGAAGTTCCAGAAATGTGGAATTAAAAATTTTACGTTAAAGTGTTGGGAACGCAGAATTGAAATATTAGAAATTGGAGTTCCTGGAACGTGGAATTAAAACTCTGAAATTGATGTTGCAGGTATGCGGAATTGAAAAATGTGAAATGGAATTTCTGTGAATGCGGAATCAAAAAGTTTGAAATTGTATTTCCAGGAATGCAGATTTGCTAAATTTTAAATTGTAGCCACAATAAGAGAAGAATGAAGAGTAGGAGACTACAATTTGAGGTGGCAGGAGGAAATGAGGTGGCAATATGAGGAGGATGTAGGAGAGGGGGCCACAATATGATGGGGATGGAGACAGGGACCACAATATGAGGAGGATGGCGGACAAAGAGCAACAAAGTGAGGTGGATGGAGGTCAGGGGGCCACAATAGGAAGAAGGAGGACTATTTTTAACCCTATGGTCTTCTTATATGGTTTCCTGCTTCTTTGAAAACCATGACAGTATACCTAGCCCAAAAAATTGCTAACTGGCCGTTACACCATGGCCATCTTGGAGATTCTGGTCCCTCAAATGAAAAAAATTAAGTGAGAAGGTAGACCACTTGGACCAGCTTATGAGTGCCATATCTGCCTCCACTTGGCGGAAAACAACTCCTAAGGTAGGACTCCCAGACCCTTTTACTGGCAGGATTTTTTCTGGTGTAAATGTGCTTGTAATCTGTATATTTGGCTTAGACCTCACTCATCAGGTAACGCTGCCCAACAAGTGGGCATAGTTATGACTTTGTTGAGAGATTCCACACAGACATGGGCATTTTCTCTTTGCCATCCACTGACCCATGATTTCAGTTTGTGGGGGAATTCTCTAATACTCTTGGTTTGTTGTATGAGGACCCTGACCGGGAGTCCACAGCAGAGGCTAAGTAATGGTCCTTGCATCAGGGTGAAATGGACTCTGAAACCTATTGTGCTGAATTCTGTAGGTTGTCGGTAGATACAGCTTGGAATTCCTCTGCACTAAAAAGTATTTTACTGAAAGTGCTAAGTAATAAGATTAAAAATCTTGGTTGCTTTTCCTAAGCAGGTATCTTTGGAGAATGCTTGATGTCAGGTATTCAGGCTTCTTAGAGAAAGACAGGTAGAGGAGTCTTACTGGCATTTCTGTATGGCTGAAACAAACTTACTCAGCTAACTCTGAAGTCTATGGTTAGTATGGTTAGTCGCAATTAAAGACGCCATCTGAAGAGACAATGGGGCAGATTTACTTACCCGGCCCATTCGCGATCCAGCGGCGCGTTCTCTGTGATGGATTCGGGTCCGGCCGGGATTCACTAAGGCAGTTCCTCCGCCGTCCACCAGATGTCGCTGCTGCGCTGAAGTCCGCCGAGGCCCACTGGAATGCCCTGAAATTCACCGGCCTATACCTGGTGAAGGTAAGTGCAATTTTCGCAACACATTTTTTTTTTAAATGCGGCAGTTTTTCCGAATCCATCGGGTTTTCGTTCGGCCACGCCCCCTGATTTCCGTCGCGTGCATGCCGGCGCAGATACGCCAAAATCCGATTGCATGCGCCAAAATCCCGGTGCAATACAGGGAAAATACAGGGAAATATTCGGGTAACATGTCGGGAAAACGCGAATCGGGCCCTTAGTAAATGACCCCCAGTGTTTCTATTGTGGGGAATTCGACCATTTTATAGAACATTGCAAGAGACATCTCAATTTTAGTCCAGGAGGGAATGTTGAAAAGACACGCTCCTCTTCCAAGCATGACTTTGTATGTAATTCGGATATATTGGGATTTATAAAATCTTCTGGAATTTTGTTTGCTGCCAGATCTCACCTGTGTAAAGAAGAGTTTAATGTTGTGACTGTCTCGGCAATTGATAACTCTCCTTTAGGAGGCTATTATTCATTCTGTTGAAAAGATTTCTGTTTTAAGTATGATTACCAGGAAAAGCTTGAACTGTTTATCCTGTCTAATTTACTTGCCAGAATTATATACGGACTGCTTTGACTCACGAAAATGTAAAGTAAATTGTAATAGCTCCAGAATTGCCACACTATCTGAATTCTCTGTACCTGCTGAAATATCTGACTTCCATGATATGTTTATTTAATCAGAGTCTAAACCTTGCAGACTCATTAGGAGTATGGCTGTTCATGACTGAGACATTTTTAGTGGGTGCCAGATATCCAGTTAAGATTGGACGCTGCAAAATGTTTAAATGCTAGACAGGCCCAGTAGGTGCTGTTCTTTGCCTGTTTTAACTTTTCGGTGACTTATGTTCCAGCTACCAAAAATGTCAGGGTGGATGCTCTGTATAGAAGTGTAACTCCCAATTTTGAATCTGATAAACCTGAATTTGTGGTGATAAAGATAGTTGTGTTGGCAATTCTGGATACTCAGTTGGACAGCCGAATTTTGAAGGCTTGGGACAATGCACTTAGGGGAACACTGTGGGATAAAATGTTAGTTCCGATGGCCCTGCAGGGTCAGATGTTACAAAAATGCTGTGGCTCCAGGTTGGCAGGCTATCCTGGGGTTGCAGAAACTAAGAGTTTAGTTAACTTTCAGGTGTCTTGGGTATAGAGCAGAGGTGGCTTTGCATGTTGGTAATGTGCGGTCTGTTCCAGATTAAAGGTCTCTCATGCTCATGGACACATTTGGCCATGGACTTTATTATGGATATAACCTTGGGAGAGAAGAAAGTACTGGACCACACATTATACAATGATCTATTGCTGTTACAAAACAAACTTGAGGTTCTTAATTACATTTTGATCAAATTGCATAAGCCCACTAACCACTTCACAGATGTGGATGTGCAGTCCAGTTCTTTTTTCTCTCCCCTTTTGTTTTTTGTCTGGTACCAGCACTCTACCCAATTCGACCCAGGTGTTTTTAAATTAGCAGGAGACTGCAAACATTCGCCTCTCAACCAGTGTCTGAGACCACATTGAGTATTCAAGATCTGTTCATACATGGTGAGCATTTTAGACCTGTTCACATTGTGTGGTATTACATGGTATCTGCTGCTTCTGTGGTGTGGTGCTGATGGGGAGCCGGGGCCCACAGCCATGGGGCTGGCTATGCCTGCCAGTATGGGTGCTGGAGGGCAACTGGGTCTTGGACCCTGCTGGTGCTGTGTTGCAGCGGCGATCGATGCCATGTGATGCCTAATATAACTAAGAACCTCAAGTTAGTTTTGTAAATGTAGCCTAGAAGCAAGAGATTATTATGTAATATGTGGATGTGCAGTCGATTTCTTTTTTCTCTACCAATGTTGGTTTATTATGGATCTGCCACGCTCAGAAGATAACACCGTAATTTGGGTCATTGTGGATTGATTTAAAAAAATGTGTCACCTGATTCCTTTTCCCAAGTTGCCCACAACTAAGGAATTTGTTAAAAATGTGGTTCATCTTCTTGATGTCCCAGAGGACATTGTCACTGACACGGTTTCCCAGTTTATAGCTCATTTCGGAGGGCATTTTGTGGCAGGTTGGGAATAAAATTGTCCTTCTCCCCTGGGTACCTTCCTGAGTTCAACAAACAGACTGAAAGGAAAAATCCGGATGTTGAACAGTTCCTTCATTGTTTTGTGTCTAATAATCAGAATGATTGGGCAGATTCCTTACCTTTGGCCCAATTTGCTCAGTTCCTCTGCGGCAGGCTGTTCTCCATTCTTCTGTTTTAATGGTAAACAGCCTGTTTGTTGGATCCCTTATTGGAGCAAAGTCTTTGGTGCCAGAGAAGGAGTTCTACTGTAATAAATTAGAGGGTAAGGGTAAGGAGGAACCTGGTGGCCTATTCACGGAAAACTAAAATGGTGGCTGACAGGAAAAGAAGAAAAATTTACCTTATGGTAGGTAACCATTTGTGGCTCCTGACAAAAAAAAAATTGAAGTTGAAGGTCCCTTCTAAAAAGTTTGGTTCAAAATTTGGGGGTCCTTTTTTGGTGACAGAATTTATTAATGACATTTTGGTCAGATTGGATACTCCCCCATCGTGGAAAATAAACTCAGTGTTCCATGTCTCCCTTTTAAAGAAGGTGAGTTCAGCTGGGGCTGCGCCTGTGATTGTGTTTCCCCTAGATTCTGATGAAGATTATAGACTCTCAATATTTGAGGGGGACCCTTCAGTATTTGGTTGCCTGAAAGGGCTATGGCATGGAGGATAACTTTTGGGTCTGGGCCTCTGAGGTGGCTGCCTTCCACCAAAGGTATCCTGATAGGTCTTGTCCTGGGAATCTGGGGGATTCCCGTTGAAGGCGGGGGGGGGGGGGGGGGGTACTGTGAGCCCTGTGACCTTTCTAGTCAGTTTTCTACCACTGTGCTATGTAGCCTGATAGTATTTTTGTTGCTGGTTTCTGCATTACCTGCTGGTGTTTTTTAGTCTCAGCTCTGATTATTTGTATTATCTGATTGGGAGTAGTCAGGCTTTAAAAGCTGTTTTCTTTCATTCAGTATTTGCTAGATATTGTTGTATCTGCAGCTTCTCCCTGGCTCTGTTCCGTAGAAATATCTATGTTTACTAAGTAGCTTGTTTCTTTGACCTCGGTATCAGATTCTGTGGAGTTTGTCTTTTCTCTCCCCACTTTCCTGTCTGTTCCCCTTCATCTGTATTTATTTTCTATTGAATGTTTTGTGGACCTGCTATGATTGTTACCCATTATACCTGTCTACTCTATTGCCCTTCTTCCTGCATTCAGTCTCGGTTGTGTGTTTTTGTGTGCATGCAGGGATTGCTTGTTCACCAAAACTTGAAGCTAGCCCATGTAAACTGACCATCACCCGCAGGCAGGGACTAGTTTATCCTAAGAATAAGTGACAGTTTTCCCTTCCCTGTTTAATTAGTTCATACTGCTCTCTTTATATGGTTTCCTGCTTCCTTGAAAACCATGACAGATGGAGGACGGGAGGTCCCAATATGAGGTGGATGGAGGACAGGGGGCCACAATATGAGGAGGATGGTGGACAGCAGGCTACAATATTAAGACATTGAAGGACTGGGGGCACAATATGAATAGGATGGAGGATAGGAGGCCACAATATGTGGAGTGTTGAGTACAGGGGGCCACAATATGTGTAGGATGCAGGGCAGGAGGCAGGATGGAGGACAGGTGTCCACAATATGAGGTGGAGGGGAGAGCGAGCCACAATGGGGGGGGATGGAGGACAGTTTCAACAATATGAGAGGAATAGTGGAGGTAGGGGGATGGAGTACAAAAGTTAGGGCATTATATGAGGTGGGTAGAGAACAGGAGCCACAATATGTGAGGAATGGAGGACGGAAGAGCACAATATGGGGTGGTTGGAAGACATGAGGCCATAATTTGAGCTAAAAGGAGAACAAACGGCCATGATATGAGGAGTTTGGAGGACATGGGGCCTTAATATGGGGGTTGTGGAGGATAGGGGACCACAATATGTGGAGGGTGGAGGAAATGAGTCCACAATATGAAAATGATGCAGGATTGGAGGCCACAATATGAGGGGGAAAAGTGAGGTGGGGGTGACAATATGAGATGGATGGAGCACAGGAGCTATGAGGTGGATGGAGGACATGGTGCCACAATATGAGGAGGATGGGAGGGCAAGAGACCACAATATGAGGTAGATGGAGGACAGCAGGCCACAGTATGAGGGTATGGAGGACAATATTGCCAAACATTTTTTAGAAGGATGAAGGACAGGAGACCACAATATGAATAGGATGGTGGACTGCAAGCTACAATATGAGGGGAGATGGGAGTGGCCACAATATGAGGAGGATGGTTGACAGGAGGCCACAATATGATGTAGATGCAGGACAGGAGGCCACAATAGGAGGAGAATAGGGGGCCACAATATAAGAAGGATGAGGATAGGGGGCCACAATATGAGTAGGATGGAGGACAGCAGGCCACAATATTAACCTTTACAGGACTCAGTCCTTTTCGTCCTAAAGCCAATAACTTTTGCACACTTTGGTGTATGGACCTATGTAAGGTGTTATTCTTCGCGGTATGTGCTGGTATGTTAATTTATATAAATTTGGCACCTATATAACTGTTAGATAATTCTTTATTCAAATATTCATGGATGGAAAAATGGGGAAAAAGTGGTGATCTGGACATTTGGGCTCATGGTCGGCCCGGGAATAATCTTTTTAATATTTTGATAAAAAAGGCATTTTGGGATGCAGTGATACCTATCATGTTTATGATTTTTACTGTTTATTTATTTTTATATGTGTTCTAAGGAATGGGGGGTCATTTAAACTTTCACTTTTTT